>NC_051177.1:20787454-21067029 GCF_013339695.2 Rhipicephalus sanguineus | reverse complement strand
CCAACAAGTAAAGAAACTATACTACATTGATTATTGATCAGCAGTATTCATATCTTGCCGAGATTGCGGTAGTGTGTCATTACACTACTTGTCAAAGAATAACTATTTTTCCTGGACGCAGCTGTGCCTGCGCATGTTGAAGTTTTTCTTTTTAAATTATAAATATGTGTGATCTGAGTCCAAAAAACACTTAAAAGATAGCGCCTATCTGTGTCCCTTCTTGTCCTGTCTTCACTACTCTCTGCAATAAACGTAATGGTTAAAAGGGAGCCGTTCGGCGACCTAACAGCTTGTCACATTAGTGGGTTAGTAGGCCTTGAGGCGCTCCACGTTGACTATGTCGCGCCCTCGACGGCGCATGTCCAAAGCTGGTTCGATGGGTTCGATCAGGTAGTTGACCGGTGATGTGCGCTCGATGACCCGGTAGGGGCCTTCGTATTTCGGCAGTAGTTTTGAAGAGAGGCCAGTTGCAGTGGTAGGGACCGAGAGCCATACGAGCGCTCCGGCGACTAACGTGGACTCAGAAGTGGTGGTGCCACCGTGAAGGCTCTTCTGCCGCTCTTGTTCGTGCGTTGTAAAGGTCTTTGCAAGCTTGCGACACTCTTCAGCAAGCCTGGCTGTGTCAGAAATAGGCGCACACTCAGATGGATCCGGCTTGTAGGGTAGTATCGTGTCAATGGTGTGCGGACGGGTGCCTTCCGTACAACAGGAAGAAGGGTGAAAACCAGTAGTATTCTGAGGGGCGGTATTATAGGCGTAGGTGACGAAGGGCAGAATGGCATCCCAATTTGTGTGATCGGCGGTGACATACATTGAGAGCATGTCGCCGAGCGTGTGGTTAAGTGTTCGGTTAGGCCATTCGTCTGCGGGTTGTAAGCAGTAGTTTTGCGGTGAACAGCATGGCCACTCTTTGAGAATGGCTTCGACGACTTCCGACAAGAAGACACGGCCTCGATCGCTGAGAAGCTTCTAGGGTGGACCGTGACGGCAGCATGAATCGGTGTAGCAGGAAGGAGGCAACCATCGCACGCTGTAGCCGCTGTGAGGGCAGCGGTTTCGGCAGATCGCGTTAGATGGTCAACGGCGATGATGGCCCAACGGTTACCAGCCGAGGTCAGAGGAAGTGGTCCATACAAATCGATGCCCACGCGCCCACACGGATGGTTAGGGCAAGGTAATTGTTGTAGACCGACTGGTGACACGTGCGTTGAAGGTTTTCGGTGTTGGCAATCGAGGCAGGAGCGGACGAACTTCTGCACGTAACGGTACATCCCTCGCCAGAAGTATCGTTGTCGAATGCGGTGGTAAGTTTTGGATACCCCAGAGTGCGCGCATTGCGGATCAGAGTGGAAGGACTCGCATATTTCAGCACGCAGACTTCGGGGTATCACAGTAGCCACTGGCGGCCGTTGGCGTAATTGCGTCGGTGCAGTAGGTTGTCACGAATGGCGAAATTGTGGGCTTGACGACGCAACGGGCGAGTGGTTGGTGTTGCCGACGGATCAGTGAGCAAGTCTATCAGCGAGGTGATCCATTTATCCTTGCGCTGCTCGGTAGTGATGGTGTGAACGTCGATGCAAGAAACAGCAATGTGAGATACTGAGCAGGAGGCATTGGCGTCAGGCAAGGGGG
The DNA here is from genome assembly GCF_013339695.2 of Rhipicephalus sanguineus. Lineage (NCBI taxonomy): Eukaryota > Metazoa > Arthropoda > Arachnida > Ixodida > Ixodidae > Rhipicephalus > Rhipicephalus sanguineus. Next base: position 21,065,397 of record NC_051177.1, on the reverse strand, counting down.
AGCGCGAGAGGGCGTCGGCATCAGCATGCTGGCGTCCGTTGCGGTACAGCACGCGGATGTCGTAGTCTTGCGGCAAAGTGCCCAGCGGGCGAGACGGCCGAGGGATCCTTCAATGATGACAGCCAGCATAGTGCATGATGATCGGTGACGACATCAAATGGGCGACCATACAAATAATACATGAAAATTTACTACTTTGAAAATTATTAGAGAAATACAAATGCAGAGGTTCATTATTCACATAAAGGCCTATTCATACAGCAAATATGAACAAACTAAGATGTTCACAGAAGTAACCATAGCGTCCCAAATTTGGACTAATTTTCACTAACGCAGCGTTTGTCGTGAATTTTTAAAAATGCATAATTTGCTCAGAATTCCATGAAATTATAAGAGCTATTTCTCTTCACTTCTACTTATGCTAAATAGAAAGATATTTGTAAGTATAGCTTCAGTAGCTGCCAGCATGGTTGCGAATTTACGAAAACGCACTCTTCGTAAGATGGTCGTCGTCCAACCGGCGACGCTCGTCGAATTTTCCTGTGTTGAAAAAAATTTTTATGTGAGAAACAAATTGCGATTTCATGCTGTGCAGTCATATGTGCACAACATACAAAATTATCAGGAAAATCGGAAACATCAAGTATACACCTTTTTTTTATCTTTCGTGGAATCGACCATTGTAAATGATGTTATCTCTGTGAAAACACTGGGTTCAGGTGATATCTTAAGTATCTGCGTGATTTCTAGAAAAGTTAGTCGTGAGTTCAGCACTGCTATGTGCTCTTTTCTTGAGTAGCTGTGCTATCCTGTCAAGATGTTTAACAAGTAACAACGCACTTGAATGTGGATTCTTCTTTGTGGCAAAAGAGCGCAGACAACGGGACGAAGAACATACAGGGCACAGAGCTGACTATCAACTGATTTCCTTATTGGAAAGTCTGAGAATCTGTAGGCAGGCGAGCAAAAATCGAAAAATGGCACAAATGCTATCAAGTGACTCGGCCGCCCGGCTTTTTTTGGATAGGGTTTACAAGATGCGGCAGAAGCCGATTTCATTAAAACATAAACACAAGCAAAAAATGGCAAAAAGAACAATGACATGGTGGTCAATACCAAACTGATTAAACCGCTAAAAGTCTGACATTCATAAATCAACAAAAACGAAGTACCAGGGTCTGAAAAAAAAAAGGTTTTTAAGCAGTGACAGCAAGCTAGAAAACTGCAACCACTAACAATAAAACAGAAAACAAAACAAGAAAACAAAACATGTGACAACAAGCTTAGTGATCACAATTGAGGCTCATGGCAGCTAATTTTCTTCGTCAAATAGTGCTAGTGATAGCGCGCTAACGCAAGCTGCTCCCCTTTTGTGAATTATGTGCGCCTCACAAATTTTGTGAGCACATTACTCGCGATATTTCATGAGAACTTGCACATTGTCAAGCAATGGGGAGCAGCCGCATGATGTACAATGCCAGGTTTCCTGCCTGTTGTTGCTTTTAAAGATTTGGCATGTTCACCCATTTTGTAATTTATGCATCGTCCGGTTTGTCCTACATATGATTTTCTGCATGATAATGGAATGTCATAACTGACGTCTGCACGCATTCAATGAAATGATTTCTGTGCTTCTTGTCACAGCAAAAGGATACTGTTTCATCCCTGTTAACTAGCCTGCATAGGGAGGCCAGATGGTTTGGGATGGAGCACAAACTCTTATGCCTACTCTGCCTGCAGTCTTCTTCAACCTATGAGAGAAACCGTGAATGTAGGGAACGTCAGCCAAGGGAGAGCGAGTGTGCTTGTTTGGCCTGTTATTTCTGGTCGTTCTAAGAGTGACGAGCATCTTTTCAGCTAGGGAGCTCAAAAGAGCACTAGGGAACCCTGCGCTCCTCGAGCGTTCCACTTGAATCGTAAAACTTGTTTCCGTCCACTGAGGGCATGATCGGATGAGGGCGTTTCTCATGGCAGAATAGCCTATTCCTGGAGTCATCCAGGAGTCATGCATGGAGTACCATTTGAGTAGCGAAAGGATGCTGTTATGCAACGTTACATCAAAGAAGCTGACCGAGCTAATTGGCCTGTATATGATAGCTGGCCTATCTATGACACCACAGCCCTCAGAAGTGTTTGTTTTCTTATGTTTTTGATCAAAGCAGCATTAAGCCAAGGCTATGGGGTTGGGCATTGAATACACGTGGATTATTCAAGTAAAATGGTAAAAATGATATCACTATTTCGAAACAGAAAGTCATCAATCATAAATTGCAGCATCTGTTGATGTGTTGCGCTAAGCTGTTCGCTTCAATGCCAAACTACATTTTCACACTCTCTCTTGCAGGTTTCAAATACAGCAACTGTACCACCACAACAGTGCAGCACAGGAGAGCCTATCGTCAGTGCCGCGTCGAGAAATTAAATAAAAAAGCACTTACTCCTGGAAACTTCTCGTATCATCTTATTGGTTTGTTTGTGATTATAAAACTGCACTTTCATGGGAATTGAATCAACTAGCCCCATTTATTGTCCCATAGAAACTAAATAAATTGACAATGTAGAGCTTGTTTCCAAATGCCTGCATCATAGGCCTACAAGCAGGGACGTAGCCAGGGGGGGTTGGGGGGTTCAAACCCCCCCCGAAATTTTTCAGTTTTGCTTGCGTATATATACACGTGCACATACAAACGCACGCACGAACATACATAAAGTATGGTTGAACCCCCCCCGAAAAAAATTTCTGGCTACGGCCCTGCCTACGAGATTACTTATTGGCTTCAAAATACTCTTACATGTAAAGAACGCTGTTGATATAGTCATTGCTGGAAATGTTCTGCTGATATTTTTGTTACAATCCTCTAAAGCCTACACACTTTCGTATTGTTAACCACAAAAAGATTTATTGACCTGTGTGCAGCAAACATGCTGTTGCAGGCATAAGGCTGCAATACGCTGAAACTCATACATCAGAATTCTACACACTAACAGCAGCCAATTCCTTGTAGACCCTCATTAGGTGTGCATGAGAAAGCGCATTAGACTGGCAAAAGACAGTCTAATGATTCTGATAATAATATCTGGGGTTTAACGTCCCAAAACCACGCTATGATTATGAGAGACGCCGTAGTGGAGGGCTCCGGAAATTTTGACCACCTGGGGTTCTTTAACGTGCACCTAAATCTAAGTACACGGGCCTCAAACATTTTCGCCTCCATCGAAAATGCAGCCGCCGCGGCCGGGATTCGATCCCGCGGCCTTCGGGTCAGCAGTCGAGCGCCATAACCACTAGACCACCGTGGCAGGGCAATGATTCTGATGTCTAAAGACGTTAGTCTCTTTACTGAAATACATTAATTTTTTTTTCTGTGAGATTAGCTGATGCATGCTCCTTGTGTCAAGTAAGATGCAATTTTTCTAGTTCATGAAGTTGACTGACGTTATCAAATGATGTAGCAAATTTTCATCAATAGTTGCTGCAAATAGCTAACATGCACGGTGGAAATTTGCTAACTTACAAATAGTATTTTCCTGCATTTAGTAACTAAGTAATAACCGTCGTGGTAGTAATGTTACTAGCTTAGCTTACTACCTTCCAATAAGTAGTAACAGGAACTAGTAACTGTCATGGTAGTAAATTTACTAACTTTATGTTACTACCTTTGGTATGTAATAGCTGCAGGTAGTAAATGACATGGTAGTAACTTTACTACCTTGCCGTTTACTACCTGCAGTTACTACTTAGGTAGTGAATGTTGTGACAGCAATTTACTACCTCAAAGTTAGTAAGTAGCACTACCTTTTCTTTTAAGAGTGTAGAATGATGTGTCTTGTAGTTAATATTGTTTGGGACACAATTGCAAGGAAAGTGCACACGTTCAAAGCCAAATTGCTAAGGTAGCTTGCTAGAAAATAACAAGTGGACTGCCCCCTTATTTGTTTTGAAAGGATAAGTTCATGAGATTCAATTAGCTTAATCTAATCCAATAGCAGCTTTGAAAACCACTTCAGAGAAACTACTGCCGAGATCCTTTAGGGGGCCATTATGTGCACAGGTGCTGAAGTGGAACACGTGGAGGTTGAAAATTGAGCAATAAAGAATATGGCATGTATTTTAGGGTGATTTTATTTTTACCTTCGTTATTTTGTTCACACAATGCCCTATTACTCCAACAAGAGAGCATATAGGTGAAGAACCCTTGCAATGCATCCTATTGTATATGTAGTGATGCGTGTGCTCTGCAGGTGAGAAAGACAATGGGGACATCAATGAACATCAATGTCTAGTGGGTCTTTGGGATTTTGCCGAAGACATCATGTTTGTCCATGATGAACCGGCAGTGCAACCACACACGGACATAGGAAAGAAGGCACATAACACAGTGCTGTGTTTCGTGTACCTTTCCTCTGTGTGTGGTTGTGCTGCTGGTTCATCATGAAGGACAACCAACTAGCCCAAGTTTCAGTCTTACTAGACATGTTTGTGCCTGCTATTTTTTTTTTGTGTCAACAAGCTGTCCTCCTACTCTTGTAGAACTTCTCACTGTCTTGTGTTTGCGTTGTAGCGTGACAATATTCTCTATATTTTCTCTCATGGCTCTAATTCATTTCATTGTTCTGCTCAGTATGCAGCTGCGCAGCAGCATAACATGTTCCTTCATTCACTTAGTGCACTAAATACTGGCATGGGTACTCGAAGAAATGGCACAAAATGTAACAACAATTAGCGGTGCCAGATGGAACACCTAAATGCCACAGTTCTACAGTAATGGGTGAAGGGAAGGGCTTGAAGCAAAGAATGGAAATAAGGGACCCATGCATACATAATTAAGTGCCAGGCTGGCACAGTGATGGATTTGGACTCGATGCCTGACTAACTTATTGCAAATATATGTCTCAACACTGCAAGGGAAAGGTCATATTTTGAAATGGTACCAGAAAAATAACAAATACATTTCAGGTCTCAACATTTAGTGAAGGACAAATCTTGTACTATATGCAAATACCCTTTATGTGGCACAATGTCTGACAGATGGTGTGCCGTGGTAACTGCACGTAAAGGGGGCTGCACGTAAAGGATAATATTGAAGAATTGATCGCTGGGCAAGTTGGTAATCCATGACTACAAAGAACTGCGCGAAATAAACTGGCACAAGGAAGACGCTTGTCCGTGCGTCTCCTTGTGCCAGTTTATTTCACGCAGTTCTTCGTAAAAAAGAATAATAGCTGCACATTTAGACGTGTATGTCTGCATGCTTATGTGAGCGCTATATGAGCTGCTAATTCTGAAAAAAAAGCTGCAACACTTGCGCTTGAACTACTACAGAATGTTATTGTGTATAGCTAGTGTTGGTACTGGCAATAAATCTTGGATTCTCAAGCACAGTTTGTATTAGCTGCTGTACCAGCCAAAGCTAAGGATGTTGCATGACAGCTTATATTTAAATAAAGGTGCACGTAAAGCTACATGGTATGGAACAGGGGCGTAGCCAGGGGGGGGGGGGGGCATTGGAGGGCGTTCAACCCCCCCCCAAAAAAAAAAAATTTTCAATTTTGCTTGTGTATATATACACACAGACATGCAAACGCATGCACACACATACATAAAGCATGGATGACTCCCCCCCACCCTGAAAAAAATTTCTGGCTACGCCCCGGGTATTGAACATGAGGGAGGTTGACTGGGACACGTAAAGCTCAACATTTATGGGTGTGCTATTAGTGTGAAAGCGTGCTTTTTATTTGCAGCTGTTATTTGCAATTATGACACCTACTGAGTAAAAGAATTGTTCCTCTATATCTACTATTTAGTATTTTACGTTTGCATGTCGTGTCCCATGATCCGAATCAAGCAGGATGCTACTGACTGCACATTTTTAAGACAGGTGAACATTTATTCCTAGAAGTCAAGATTACTGCCCGAGTTCAGCCACTTCTAGCATTCTGCTAGTTTATACGTTTAAGCGTTGTTAAGCTCAAAGCATACTCGACTGGATGACGTGGAGCGAAGTAATACTGGCCCTTGTCGCTCCGATCACATCTCGTAGCCAAGGAAAGAATCACTTTCACTCGTCGACAATGGGTGGAATACGAAAACAACCTTCAACCTGCTATGTTTCCCAACACAGGGCCTCCACCAGATCGCTGTTCGGCGCTGATATGTGGTCAACTGAGGCATGTTATAGAGCTTAACGTTCATGAAGCTTCAAGGTGCAAAACAAGTGCATATTTAATTTGGGGTTATTATTTAGATTTAACAGCACCTATTAAATATTAGAATGTTTCAAGTTAATCTTTGCATCATTCAGTATAATTGTTCACATGATCCTTCTGAATCCTTCAGGCCACTTCTGACTTTTGAAGAAATAGCATGGTTTTATCCTTGAAAGCTGGATCATATTGTGACTTCATTCGATTTCAAGCATTGCTATTTTTGATGCGACGCTTGGCAGGAAACATATGTTCTAACGGGTGATGCAAGCGATTTCATGCGTGCTCTTTCCGCGCCAGTCATGCACTATACGTTTCATCGTTTGTGGAAGCCAAGGGGAGCATCACTTCCAACTGTCAACAACGAACGAACCACGAGAACGAACAACCTCAGACCCGCCGTCCTCCCCAGCATGACAATCCCACGGCATCGCTCGTCCGCGCCGTCAGCCTCGAGCTCGGGAGACTGCATTCTTTTTCTGCGAAGGCTCGTTGTTCTTTCGACTCAACAACAACGTTTCTTCATCGCCTATGCTACACTCGAGAGAGAAATGAGCGCGCCCGTTCTGAAAGCTGGTCCGTCGCCTCGTACGCGCTGCACTACACCAAACCCATCAGTTGCGCGAATAAGCGATTATGTGTTTTAATCCGATTCTCTGAGATGAACCTCTACATAATACTGTCCGTATAAACGCACCGACATCAACGCGATGCTCGCGAAGGACGTGGGAGACTGTACTTCGCCAAGTAGAGATGAGATCAGCTGACTTCCACCGCCTGCACTGCGTCAAACATCGCAGAAAACTTTTCTTTGGCGGCTGGTTGCACATCAGGGCACGTTCGGCTGCTGTATGATGCCGGCAAATGGAAATGCACTCGGAAAGGCATCGTTCATTGTTCACCTCTGTCTCCGTGCGGGATGCGCAAGCCGTCGGACGAGAAACATAATTCCACACACAAACTGACTGTGACTGCCCGCGAGGGTTCGCTTAAGGTCGTGCACACGTATACACGCGCATTATACGCGAACGATGCCTCTCATATATGCAAAATTATAGCGTTGTAGCCGATCGTAAAATCGTCCAAGATAACGTGAAGTGCATATATAAAGCCGCGGAAGTCGACCCAGATCGTGTGGTGCGGTGGCGTAGTGGTTACAGTGTCTGCTTGTCACGCGGTTGGCCTGGGTTCAAATCCCCGTGGTGGAGTGTGTGTGTGTTGATACATGGTTTGTGACTCTCTGTGCAGTGTTCTTGTGATGTGTAAATGCATATTCATGAGTTGAAAGGCTGAAGAGAACAAAAGAAAAAAAAGAGGTACACTGCACGATCAACTACAACGTAGAAGAATTTCTTTTTTTTTTCTAAAAATTTGCGAAAAGTACCGCATATATTTCGACCGCATATTGAGCCGTATATAGGCCGGACAGATTTGACCTGAAATACCGCTTAACCACATCGACGGTATGCGTTACTTTAAGCGGTCACTTTTAAACGGCCTTCTGGCAACGAGATGGCCGCGCATAGGGAAGAGCCGCATAAATTTAGGCCGCATAAGAAAGAGCCGCTTAGCCAGAGGCCGTATAAAGAAGGGCCGCATGAAAGAGCCGTATAAGTAGGCCGCTTAGAGAGCCATTTATAAGCGTCGAAAATTTGACCTACTTTCCGCCTTATATGCGTTGTTTTAAGCGGTCGTTTGCTAAGAGTGTATAGTGCTTTTTTCCGAAGCAGTTTCAAGCAATGGCGTGGCACAGTGGTAAAACACCTGCTTGCCACGCAGAAGGCCTGCGTTCGATTCTCACTCGAACCGAATATTTTATTATTTATTTTATTTGCACCTATCTTTCTCGATTTTTTGGTCCCAGACAACGGTGATATCCGCTCGCTATCGACGACGCCGACAACGACATCGTAATTTCCACGAAACGAGCTCTTTAACGCTATCGCATTGAGAATTTTGCACAACGTCGTTGCTTGCCCGCAAACATGTCAGCCAAACGGCATCGCTTAAGGCAGCTACCGGAAAATCGATGGTCACGGGGAAGGCAAAATTTCATCACCAAGAACCAATAAAATGAACAGAGCCGACAGCGGCATAAAACAAATAATGCTTGCGCGACTCGTCCACGTCGGATAGCGGTATTTCTACGCAAGTCACGATCTCGCACGCTGTCGGAGACCTTAGCGAAAGCAGACACGAAACAAAAAACGTGCGTGAGATGCGCCGCGCTTTCTTGTACTTCCTTTTATCTGCAGTAAGCGGAAAGATAAGCCTCGAAAATCATGGTGCGACGCCCTGACATTGAGTGGATCGCAGAGAGAGGTTGCGCTCTGACGTTATAGCGGGACAGTACGCTGTCCAGACTCGCAGCTGTCATGACTCAAAGCTCGGAGATGAAGACATACACGCTGTCAGGCAATAAGTGAGGCCGCCGATTTGTAGCGGGAGCACGCGTGCGGCTCTTATTTTTCATTGCGTCACGCAATGCAGCAGCCGTGACGATGGCTTTTGTAGTACCCTATGACGATGTGCAGCCTAGCTCAGTGAGCGTACAGAACTACAGTTCCTGGCGGCAGCATTCTTAAGGGAAGCAGCGTTGTGAGAGAAAAAATGCGTGATGAACCATTGCGCCAAAACTACGGCTTGGCACAGGGCGCCATATACTAAACATGCAAACGAAGTAGTAAAAACAATGCCGTATAAAAATATACAGGGAAAAAGAAAGCAATGTCATAACAGTGAGTAAATTGTAGAGCATGGCTAACTACATTTGCGAAGAACAATGAGCGCAGCTGCGGCTTTCTGGCGCAGTCGCAACAAGCCGTTCTTGGGGACGACGGCTTCGGAGCACCTCTCGGCACGAGGCGCAGTCTCTCAGCACCGCTGGCATACGCTCTTCCAGCTGACCTCTAATGTGTAGCCATAAAAGAGAAGATGGCTTGTGAAATGCAAATTATGAACCGTACATTTACTGCATTGTTCCTAAAACGACATATTTGAGATGTCTCTTAAAAAAAATTGTGCGTATTATTATTATTATTATTATTAATTTTATTATTATTATTATTATTATTATTATTATTATTATTATTATTATTATTATTATTATTATTATTATTATTATTATTATTATTATTATTATTATTATAATCTTGGTGTTGTTGTTGACAGCGCGTTATACTTTTCTTCTCACGTTAAGCGTGCTGCTATGCGGGGCCTTCGTTCTCTCGGATGTGTTTGTAGAATATCTCGAGAATTCAGGTCTCCCATGGCCCTACACAAATTGTACACGGCAATATGTCTTCCGCAACTTGAGTATGCGTCCGTGATATGGAATGGCATTGCTCAATCCAGCGGTAACACCATTGAACGAGTCCAGAAAAAATTCCTCAGCATATATAACCATCGCTTTGCTAAAAATGACTCTGGATCTCGTTCAAATACTGCTGAGTCATTATCACTGCCACCACTTCACTGCCGACGAAATCGTTCTGATCTCTTATTTCTCTACAAGCTAGTCCACGGTTTCATATCCTGCCCTGTACTTCTCAATTGTGTTAATTTTCGAATTCCGCGTAAGAATTAACCAGAGAGAACAGACCGTTTCATGTACCCGCCTGCTTCTTCAAACACTCTACCGTTCACAGGTTACAAAGTCTTTATAATATTAATTTTCTTGATCTTGACGTTTTTCATAGTCCACAATCATTGTTTTTATCCGAGCTCTGCACTGTTTTGACATAGTATGGCACAATGTACAAAGCCTTCCCTTCTCCGTCTTTCCGCATAGTTGTATATGTGCAATCTAATTTTTTATTCCCCTTCAATATTTCTCATATTGTCTTATTTTACTCCTCCCCTTTTGTGTTCATTTCTCTTTGTCTACGTGTTCTTGCTCTTTTTATTTCTGAAGACTGTCTGTATTGTATTGTTTATTTTTATTGATTTTTTTTGCGTGCGCCTGCACAAAGACCTCACGGTTGTTCCTGGGCACGTTAAATAAATGATTGATTGATTGATTGATTGATTGATTATTATTATTATTATTATTATTATTATTATTATTATCATTTCACAGAGAAAAAGTGCAGCCTGCTCTTGGACTTTCTGGCGTTTAATTCCCTAGTGCAACATAATTCAGTCGTCAATTCCAGTGGCAACGTCTTAGACCTGTGTGTGTCAAACGATCAACCCCTTGAAGTTTCCCGCTCCAACATCTCTCTTGTACGTCCGGACAAATTCCACCCACCACTTAACGTAAGATTATCTGCATCAGCCGAAACAACGAGCTACAGCAGTTACGTAAACAAATCTCCAAGATTTGCGTTCAAGCGAGGTGATTACACGGGCCTCTATCATCACTTGTCCACCGTTGACTGGTCACAGGTTACTGACAAACCGAATGTTGATGACCAGGTTGATCGTTTACGGAGCTTGTACTGAGCAGCATGCGTAATTTTATTCCCCAGTATACACCTAAACAACGTAAATATCCCCACTGGTTCTCATCTGAACTTATCAGTGCACTGAAGCATAAAGATCACGCACACAGGAAATCTAAATGTTCTCCATCGAGCGAGTGGAAGGAAGAGTTCAGCCTTTTTTCGAACTCTCTCTAAACGCCTATATAAAGCGGGATCATAGTTCGTATATTGAATTCTTAGAAAAAAGCGCCTCTGACAGGCCAGGCTGAGTTTTGGAAGTATGTACGTAAACGGTCTAGCAAAAGCGGAGAGTCCTTCAGACTACTAGACTCAAATGGGGTAGAAGTGCATGCCGTCGCTGACTGTTTTGCCACACATTTCTCATCCGTTTATAAGGCCTCAGACTCTAGCACTGATATCAGACAACAGCCCTAAGGCAGTTAGCTCATCCAGTGCTTTGTCGCTGGATGAAAATCTTATCTGCGAATGCATTAAGTGCTTAAAACCATCCTTATCATGTGGCCCAGATGGCATCCCCTCCGCCATACTAAAAGCTATATGTAGTATATTTGTCCCAGTACTGACTACGATATTTAATAACTGCCTGGACACTTCCACATTTCCTAGCATGTGGAAAACTGCTCGTGTTTTCCCAGTATTTAAGTCGGGCTCTAAAACAGATGTTTCTAATTATCGCCCGATTTCTCTACTATGTGCCACATCAAAGATCTTCGAGCTGGCTCTTCACAAAATATTGTCTTTTAGTGTGAAAAGCTCACTGATTCCTAATCAACATGGTTTTCTCGCTGGCCGCTCAACTACGACAAATCTTGCTAGTTTCATGACGCAGATCTCCACACCTATTTCTCAGAGAGGACAGGTTGACGTAATCTACTGTGACCTGAGCAAGGCTTTTGACGTAGTCAGCCACACACTGATTATGGTTAAACTTGCGCACTTTGATGTTGACTTGTCGGTTGTGAATCTCTTGCAGAGCTATCTGCTCAATAGATCCTGTTATGTGCCGTAAATGGCCAAACGTCTTCTTTGTATAAAGTGACTAGTGGGGTCCCTCAAGGGTCGGTATTAGGCCCACTCCTATTTTAATTTACGTTAATGATGTTTCTTTTGCCATTCGTAATTCTTCTTTCCTCTTGTATGCCGATGACATCAAGATATTTAAGGAAATTCATTCAGTTAACGACTGTCGCTTGCTGCAGTCAGATTTGTGCTTCTTTTTCCGAATGGTGCAACGGCTAATAACCTTTCTCTGAATACCGCAAGACAAAATTCATGTCTATCACTCGCAAAACATCTAGCGTGTCATTTCAATACTCTGTCAATTCTGTGGCCGTATGCAAGGTTTATGAAGATCAGTGATCTTGGTGTTGTTGTTGATAGCGCGTTAAACTTTTCTGCTCACGTTAAGCGTGCTGCTATGCGGGGCCTTCGTCTCCTCGGCTGTGTTTGTAGAATATCTCGAGAATTCAGGTCTCCATGGCCCTACACAAATTGTACACCGGCAATATGTCTTCCGCAACTTGAGTATGCGTCCGTGATATGGAATGGCATTGCTCAATCCAGCGGTAACACGATTGAACGAGTCCAGAAAAAATTCCTCAGCATATATAACCATCGCTTTGCTAAAAATGACTCTGGATCTCGTTCAAATACTGCTGAGTCATTATCACTGCCATCACTTCACTGCCGACGAAATCGTTCTGATCTCTTATTTCTCTACAAGCTAGTCCACGGTTTCATATCCTGCCCTGTACTTCTCAATTGTGTTAATTTTCGAATTCCGCGTAAGTTAACCAGAGAGAACAGACCGTTTCATGTACCCGCCTGCTTCTTCCAACACTCTACCGTTCACAGATTACAAGTCTTTATAATATTAATTTTCTTGATCTTGACGTTTTTCATAGTCCACAATCATTGTTTTTATCCGAGCTCTGCACTGTTTGACATAGTATGGCACAATGTACAAAGTCTTCCCTTCTCCGTCTTTCCGCATAGTTGTATATGTGCAATCTAATTTTTTATTCCCCTTCAATATTCTCATATTGTCTTATTACTCCTCCCTTTTGTGTTCTTTCTCTTTGTCTACGTGTTTTTGCTCTTTTTATTTCGAAGACTGTCTGTATGTATTGTTTATTTTATTGATTTTATTTTTGCGTGCGCCTGCACAAAGACTCACGGTGTTCCTGGGCACGTTAAATAAATGATTGATTTTGATTGATTATTAGTATTATTATTATTATTTTATTATTATAATCTTGGTGTTGTTGTTGACAGCGCGTTATACTTTTCTTCTCACGTTAAGCGTGCTGCTATGCGGGGCCTTCGTTCTCTCGGATGTGTTTGTAGAATATCTCGAGAATTCAGGTCTCCCATGGCCCTACACAAATTGTACACGGCAATATGTCTTCCGCAACTTGAGTATGCGTCCGTGATATGGAATGGCATTGCTCAATCCAGCGGTAACACCATTGAACGAGTCCAGAAAAAATTCCTCAGCATATATAACCATCGCTTTGCTAAAATGACTCTGGATCTCGTTCAAATACTGCTGATTCATTATCACTGCCACCACTTCACTGCCGACGAAATCGTTCTGATCTCTTATTTCTCTACAAGCTAGTCCACGGTTCATATCCTGCCCTGTACTTCTCAATTGTGTTAATTTTCGAATTCCGCGTAAGAATTAACCAGAGAGAACAGACCGTTTCATGTACCCGCCTGCTTCTTCAACACTCTACCGTTCACAGGTTACAAAGTCTTTATAATATTAATTTTCTTGATCTTGACGTTTTTCATAGTCCACAATCATTGTTTTTATCCGAGCTCTGCACTGTTTTGACATAGTATGGCACAATGTACAAAGCCTTCCCTTCTCCGTCTTTCCGCATAGTTGTATATGTGCAATCTAATTTTTTATTCCCCTTCAATATTTCTCATATTGTCTTATTTTACTCCTCCCCTTTTGTGTTCATTTCTCTTTGTCTACGTGTTCTTGCTCTTTTTATTTCTGAAGACTGTCTGTATTGTATAGTTTTATTTTTTATTATTTTTTTTTGCGTGCGCCTGCACAAAGACCTCACGGTTGTTCCTGGGCACGTTAAATAAATGATTGATTGATTGATTGATTGATTGATTGATTGATTATTATTATTATTATTATTATTATTATTATTATTATTATTATTATTATTATTATTATTATTATTATTATTATTAGTCGTCAATTCCAGTGGCAACGTCTTAGACCTCTGTGTGTCAAACGATCAACCCCTTGAAGTTTCCCGCTCCGACATCTCTCTTGTACGTCCTGACAAATTCCACCCACCACTTAACGTAAGATTATCCGCATCAGCCGAAACAACGAGCTTCAGCAGTTACGTAAACAAATCTCCGAGATTTGACTTCAAGCGAGGTGATTACACGGGCCTCTATCATCACTTGTCCACCGTTGAGTGGTCACAGGTTACTGACCAACCAAATGTTGATGACCAGGTTGATCGGTTTACGGAGCTTGTACTGAGCAGCATGCGTAATTTTATTCCCCAATATACACCTAAACAACGTTACTATCCCCACTGGTTCTCATCTGAACTTATCAGTGCACTGAAGCATAAAGAACACGCACACAGGAAATATAAATGTTCTCCATTCAGCGAGTGGAAGGAAGAGTTCAGCTTCTTTCGAACTCTCTCTAAACGCCTATATAAACGGGATCATAGTTCGTATATTGAATTCTTAGAAAGAAGCGCCCATGACAGGCCGGCTGAGTTTTGGAAGTATGTACGTAAACGGTCTAGCAAAAGCGGAGAGTCCTTCAGACTACTGGACTCAAATGGGGTAGAAATTCATGCCGTCGCTGACTGTTTTGCCACGCATTTCTCATCCGTTTATAAGGCCTCAGACTCTAGCAATGATATCAGACAACATCCCAAGGCAGTTAGCTCATCCAGTGCTTTGTCGCTGGATGAAAATCTTATCTGCGAATGCATTAAGTGCTTAAAACCATCATTATCATGTGGCCCAGATGGCATCCCCTCCGCCATACTAAAAGCTTATGGTAGTATATTTGTCCCAGTACTGACTACAATATTTAATAACTGCCTGGACACTTCCACATTTCCTAGCATGTGGAAAACTGCTCGTGTTTTTCCAGTATTTAGGTCGGGCTCTAAAACAGATGCTTCTAATTATCGCCCGATTTCTCTACTATGTGCCACATCAAAGATCTTCGAGCTGGCTCTTCACAACATATTGTCTTTTAGTGTGAAAAACTCATTGATTCCTAATCAACATGGTTTTCTCGCTGGCCGCTCAACTACCACAAATCTCGCTAGTTTCATGACGCAGATCTCCACACCTATTTCTCAGAGAGGACAGGTTGACGTAATTTACTGTGACCTGAGCAAGGCTTTTGACGTAGTGAGCCACAAACTGATTAAGGTTAAACTTGCGCACTTTGATGTTGACTTGTCGGTTGTGAATCTCTTGCAGAGCTATCTGCTCAATAGATATTGTTATGTAGCCGTAAATGGCCAAACGTCTTCTTTGTATAAAGTGACTAGTGGGGTCCCTCAAGGGTCGGTATTAGGCACACTCCTATTTTTAATTTACATTAATGATGTTTCTTTTGCCATTCGTAATTCTTCTTTCCTCTTGTATGTCGATGACATCAAGATTTTTAAGGAAATTCATTCAGTTAACGACTGTCGCTTGCTGCAGTCAGACTTGCGCTCTTTTTCCGAATGGTGCAATGGTAATAACCTTTCTCTGAATACCTCGAAGACAAAATTCATGTCTATCACTCGCAAAACATCTAGCGTGTTATTTCAATACTCTGTCAATTCTGTGTCCTTATGCAAGGTTTATGAGATCAGTGATCCTGGTGTTGTTGTTGACAGCGCGTTAAACTTTTCTGCTCACGTTAAGCGGGCTGCTATGCAGGGCCTTCGTTCTCTCGGATGTGTTTGTAGAATATCTCGAGAATTCAGGTCTCCCATGGCCCTTCACAAATTGTACACGGCAATATGTCTTCCACAACTTGAGTATGCGTCCGTGATATGGAATGACATTGCTCAATCTAGCGGTAACACCACTGAACGAGTCCAGAAAAAATTCCTCAGCATATATAACCATCGCTTTGCTAAAAATGACTCTAGATCTCGTTCAAATACTGCTGAATTATTATCACTGCCATCACTTCACTGCCGACGAAATCGCTCTGATCTCTTATTTCTTTACAAGCTAGTCCACGGTATCATATCCTGCCCTGTACTTCTCAATTGTGTTAATTTTCGAATTCTGCGTAAGTTAACCAGAGAGAAAAGACCGTTTCATGTACCCGCCTGCTTCTTCCCACACTCTACCGTTCACAGGATACAAAGTCTCTATAATGCTAATTTTCTTGATCTTGACGTTTTTCATAGTCCACAATCATTGTTTTTATCCGAGCTTTGCACTGTTTTGACATAGTGTGACACAATGTACAAAGTCTTCCCTTCTCAGTCTTTCCGCATAGTTATATATATGCAATCTAATTTTTTATTCCCCATCAATATTTCTCGTGTTGTCTTATTTCACTCCTCCCCTATTGTGTTCATTTCTCTTTGTCTACGTGTTTTTGCTTTTTTTATTTCTGAAAACTGTCTGTATTGTGTTGTTTATTTTTGTTTTTTTCGTGCACCTGCACAAAGACCTTACGGTTGTTCCTGGGCACGTTAAATAAATAAATGATTGATTGATTGATTGATTGATTGATTGATTGATTGATTGATTGATTGATTGATTGATTGATTGATTGATTGATTGATTGATTGATTGATTGATTATTATTCTTTCATTTGCATACACAGATACACTAGGACCCAGTGGAGATAGCAGGCTGACAACTGCCACCTAGAGAGGCACAACGCCTGCCTACTCTTTCGGGAAGAAGGAAGAGATTGGAGGAAACGAAGAGGAAAGAAGATAGGAAAGTAAAGAAAAAAAAAACTGAAGAAGACTTGAACAAAAATAAGTAAAAACATCGAAAAAAGTCTATAAACGGGTGGCCAGATTGTCTGGCCCATAAAAGTCAGCAGAGCTCGATGGGCCAGGTCGCGTCGGAAATCACACCCTCTCGGACAGTGGTAATCGTAAATGGTCGCGCACTTACATCCAAGGAACTTATGTTGCTTATTCAGCAAAGCCCGCTACGTATCGAATGCGGGACAGTGCAATACAAGATGTTCAAGTGTTTCACAGGAGCCACAGGATGCACGCAACGGACTCTCCACACGTCCTTGGCGGTACAAGCGTTCCCGCACCAACTCGGAGCAAACACTTAGCTTAAGCTTTATTTTACGATCACTGATACGTTACATGTAACGCGTTAAGTTCCACGTGCACCTGATATCAACCACGCCATCGCACTCCGGCCTACGCCACGCGAAGACCGTTGCGGAGCTAATCTTAACATAGCTGTAAAATCTCTAAATCGGGCAATTCTTTTAGATGCCACAAGTTTCCTACCAATAATATGCAATTTTTTTAAAGTTCTGAATTGTATATAGCCGATGGTGAAATCATGTACTTGTCATATTCTAAAGGCCTTGGCCATAGGGCACCAATGCACAAGACAAAAGAGAGAGAGAGAGAGAGAGAGATAGCAATCTTTAATGATATTCCCGGACAGAAGACAAAAGAGCTGTACGTACATCCCATACACACTACGTTATCAATTTTGTGTGCCTGTGCGAGCGTGCGTGTGCCTTTTATTGCATTCGCAATAGCTCGGAATAATCATTCGTTGAGTCAATCTGAAGTCGGCAGCGTGTGCGCATCTGCGAATAGAGGCTGTAAGGAAAGGGCAGTGAAAGAGAAGGAGGGTAGCTTTGAAGTGAAAGAAAATAAGAAAACATATTTAAACATGTTTTGATTGTGGAAAAAGAGAGACAAAGCGAAAAGAGGAAAGGCTGGGAACCAGAAGGACATCCGGTTTACTACCCTGCACTGGGGATAAGGGAATGGGGAATATAAAGAGGAAGAGAGAGAGAAGGAGAGCACTGCACGTGCAAAGGCACACAATCAGTCACTGAGGCTGGAGCTTCTCTGACGTACATGACATCAGCGCTCTGACATTCCATTGGGGAATCGCGGCCTTTGAGAGGGCCATGGGCGAGCCGTGGTGATTACTGAAGCGCCGAAAACGCTGGATCGACAACCTCCAGCAGCTGCAGGGCATTTCGGGCTGTCGGAGTGTTCAGCTTATTCAAAAGCCCGAGCATGGTGTCCAGATTTACACTGTGAGAGGATAGTACAGAAGCTCTGTACCCTAATAATTTCGCAACAGGGGCATATGCCTCGTCTTGAGGAATAGAATGCCTTTAAGAATGCCCGGCGTGCAAGTAAGCGCTTTCAGATGCCTGGCAGGTTTTACAATAGCATTGACGGTTGCCCTGAGCCAAGCTAGCGTATACTGAAACGTTGCCGTCTTTTCCGAATGCTGACGATATTACGTCGGGCTCACATCGTGCATGCACCATCAAGACACAAGGCCTGCACCATTACTGGCGGCACTGAGGATCGCCCTTGTAGTCCAGAGATACTCGACACAGCTGGTGTCTAATGCTATCCTATTTCTTGCGCATTCACCGCCAAATTCACACGAACTTTTCTATCTCTTTGTTTCAGACATTCTCAACTCACTTGGAGTGGCGTGCCGGTCCTTTCGCTCGGGTGAGCTGCAAATAATAATTACTATCTTCTTTTTTTTTCTGAAAATGTGTATGAATCGCGCTCGTGTTTAAAGCGTACGTGCTACTGCAACTAGGTTTTAAATGTGAATGCTTAAAACACCTGCTTCGCAACTGTGCGCCCTACTCTATTAAGCTTGAGATATCTGACAGTGCTCAAAAGTAAATATCATCAACCACGACATGACAGTAGATTGTACAACATGCAAACAAGATACATAAAAAAGTCACAGTTCCGCCGCAAAGGCGAAGCAATGAATGCGATACAGAGAAATTGGAATGTCGAACGAAGAACGACAAGCAGCTCGATACTTCCAGCGCGCCGCTGAAGCACAAGGAAGGACGCCCGCAATGAAGGCACAGGTATACACAGGACAAGCGTGAACTAACAACTGTCACAGTTGTTACGTCTTTGTGCTCGAGAAACGCGCTGCAAGTGTCCACAATGTTTGTTTGTTCGTTCGTTCGTTCGTTTGTTTGTTTGTTTGTTTGTTTGTTTGTTTGCTTGCTTGCTTGCTTGCTTGCTTGCTTGCTCAAAATTATGCCACATACCCACTCTGAGGGATTGGTGAAGACTGCATGTCGACAATGGAGAATTAGACACTCTTAGATATTTCTTTTTCTTTTAAACTGCTGCGCGTGGAGTGACCCCTCTGCGTCTCCTGCCGCACGGGGCCGTCTGACGCTAGGTGTGCCTGGTGGTTGTTTTTTTTTTTTTCGTACCACATCACGAGTGGGTACAGAGAGGGGCCACTTTGTCGTGCGCGTCTCAAGGGCAGTTTTCAAGTTTTAAAGAAAATGTAGAAGCGTTGCGTGACTGAAAACACGCTCAAGCTCTTTGGAGGTCTGCGCACCACCTGCGGTAAATGGTGAACATAATTAGCTCGCCGTTATTTCTCCGGCGCGTACATGGCGTGTCGTTGAGTTGTCTAACGCAGCGCGTTGGGGAGCGAGGGGTCGCTGGTTCGAATCCCCGGTCGGGTTCTTCAGAACTTTTTTTCTTCTTCTGCTTTATTTTTCTTTGTGCCTTATATATATATATATATATATATATATATATATATATATATATATATATATATATATATTGTGGGCGTTCATTGGACACATCTACCCTCTTCATGCATGTTCATCATCATCAGTGTTCGTCATCCTCATCGGTAGTGGGAGCGCTGCTTGATTGTGAGATCTGTGCCTCGGGTGTGGTCGCTTCACCGTGCCTTCAGGGCCTAATAAAGGTCGCGTTAACCGTTGCGTCACAAGTGGTGGAGGCTGCTAAGCGATCTTCCTTCCTCTCGCATCCTGCTCTACCTCCTGGAGCTCCGCTCAGGTCGCCGTCTGTACCAGGTGTCCGGTACCATGCCTCAGGACGAGCCAACCGGCGCACCTGCATCTACCGCCACTGCCCCAACTACCGCGGCCTATCCACCATGGATTATCAGTGGGCACCAGCGTGATCCCCCCATGTTCGCCGGACTTCGAGGTGAAGATGTGGAGGATTGGTTGGACCACTACGACCGAGTGAGTTCAACCAACAACTGGGATGATCCGGCCAAGCTTCGCCGTGTCTCTTTCTACCTCACGGACGTGGCGAAAACGTGGTATTTTAATCACGAAATTGATTTCACGGACTGGACCCATTTCAAGCAACGGCTTCGCCAAATTTTCGACACTCCCGCAGTTCGTTCTGCCCTCGCAAAGAAGACCTTGGACGCTCGCAAGCAACGACTTGGCGAATCCTACACCTCATACATTGAGGATGTGCTTGCTCTTTGCCGCCGTTTCAACACCTCCATGACCGAATCAGAGAGGGTTCGCCATCTGCTGAAAGGCATCGGCACAATCGCCTTCAATGCGTTGGCCATTCAGAACCCGACAACAGTCGCCGACGTTGTTGCCACGTGCCAACGCCTAGAGGAACTCGAGTCCCAGCGGTTGCCGCCGGACATCCCTGACAACACCGCCACCGCCGATCCCTCGTTGCGTGCTATGATCCGCGCGATCATACGGGAAGAGCTACAATCTCTTGGCCTATCAGCGACACCGAGTCCACCTCACGCCTCCAGCACTCTTTTGCGCGACGTGATCAAGGAGGAGTTGGCGTCCATGGCCGCTCCAGCGTATGTGGACTCTATGACCCCTCGACTCCAACCAACGTACGCACAAGTCGTCGCTGGTTCACCAGGTGTCGTGCAATCGATGTCTGCACACTCGACGCCTGCCCACCTGGCTTCGATGACACCGAGTGCGCCTAGCCAGCCCTTTCACCCACCATGGCGATCGCCTCGTCCGGTCTGTTATTACTGCGGGTATCGTGGCCACATTGCACGCTTTTGTCGTAAGCGTCAGCAGGACGAGCGCCGTGGATTCGACGCCTACGAACGGGATGATGGTGCCACCGGGGCCACTTTTCAACGCCGTCCTTACGCTCCGCCGCCACGTCGCTCTCCATCGCCAACTGCAACATCCGAGACCGCCCCAACTTACCGCCCCACTAGACGCCGCTCACCGTCGCCCCTTCGCCGCTCTACGTCACCACTGCGACCTGTCTCGCAGTTCACCGACCATCGCCCGGAAAACTAACCTATGCAGCTTTTGGAGGAAAAGCTGCATTGTACGACAAGACAGAAATTCCTCTAGTGCGTCCACATAATATGGTATCTGTTTTAGTAGAGGGTGTATACGTGGACGCTTTGATAGACACTGGTGCTTGTTTATCGGTTATTGATCGTTCTTTGTGTTCCCGTCTCCGGAAAGTCACCACCCCTTATGATGGACCTATATTGTTCGCTGCTCAAGGGGACGTCATTCAACCTTACGCCATGTGCACCGCTCGTGTTTTCATTGATGGACTCCTCCATTACGTACAGTTCGCCGTGCTGAGTTCGTGTGCCCACCAGATGATATTGGGGTGGGATTTTCTGTCTACGGCAAACGCTTCCATCTGCTGTCGAGAACGTGTTCTTCACATGACGGAAACTGACTATGCCCTTTCTGCGGATGACAAGCCACTTCGCTTGCTCGCTGTGCAGGATACCGAGCTACCTCCTGGTCATCACCGAATAGTCACCATCGCCTCTGACGTGATCGACTATGGTGACGTGCTTGTCCTACCGTCTGCACGCTGTCTCGCAAGAGGGATAGCCTTTGCGTCAGGGCTAGTGCGGTTCCACGATGGCTGCGGACTTCTCTACGCTACAAACCAGACGTCCGAGAAGATTCTCATCCCTAAAGGCACCACAATGGCTTGCGTCACGGAATCCCAGCCTCTCTCTGTTGTTCCGCTCGTGCCGGCGTCCTCTGACCCTACTTCTGTTGCACGTTCCCCATGCATTTCTGCTCTCGCTGCGACTATCAGTCCCGACCTGACCTCATCGCAGTCAGATGAGTTACTTGCCTTGCTACAGAAACATGAGACATCGTTTGATGCCCATTCCTCCTCTTTGGGACAAACGTCCATTATCACGCATCGGATCGAGACGGATGGTACTTCTATCGTACGCCGTCGACCATATCGCGTCTCTTCATCCGAGAGGAAGGTCATTGAAGAAAATGTCGCCGATATGTTGCAACGGAACATCATACGTCCCTCAGCGAGTCCTTGGTCATCTCCCGTTGTTTTAGTACGGAAAAAAGATGGCTCCGTGCGATTTTGCGTAGACTACCGGGCACTTAATAAGATCACCCGCAAGGATGTCTACCCCATGCCGCGCATAGACGATGCCTTGGATTCACTACAGGGTGCCGAGTACTTCTCAAGTCTAGACCTGCGTTCGGGCTATTGGCAGATACCCATGCACGAGGACGACAAAGAAAAGACACCATTTTCAACACCAGACGGGCTCTACGAATTCAACGTCATGCCATTCGGCCTTTGCAATGCTCCAGCAACATTCGAGCGAATGATTGACACCGTTTTGCGAGGCCTGAAATGGAAAACTTGCTTGTGCTATTTGGACGACATAGTTATTTTCTCATCAACATTCCATCAGCATTTGCAACGTCTGGACGAAGTTCTCACGTGTCTTGCCAACGCTGGCCTTCAGCTGAACACCAAGAAGTGCCGCTTTGCGAGCAAGACAATTAAAGTGTTAGGTCACATCGTAAGCAAGGACGGCATTCGTCCTGATCCAGACAAGATTTCCGCTGTCCAACACTTCCCGCGTCCTGCAAAAGCCAAAGATTTGCGCAGTTTTCTCGGCCTCGCCTCCTATTTTCGTCGATTCATTCGAGACTTCGCCTCAATCGCTTCGCCTTTGCACAAGCTGCTCGGCTCCGGCGTTCCCTTTGTGTGGTCTCCTGAATGTGAATCGGCGTTTGTTCATCTGAAGTGTGCCCTCACGTCCGAACCAGTCCTTTGCCATTTCGACGAAACCGCACCTACACTCCTGCACACGGACGCTAGTGGCCATGGCATTGGTGGTATTCTGCTACAGAGGGACAAGTGTTCACGCGAGAGGGTCGTCTCATACGCCAGCCGTGTACTGACACCCGCCGAAAAGAATTATACCATCACCGAGCAGGAGTGCCTAGCCGTCGTTTGGTCTGTACAGAAGTTTCGACCTTACCTTCACGGCCGCCACTTTACTGTGGTTACAGACCATCACGCCTTGTGCTGGCTCTCGACACTCAAGAACTTGTCTGGCCGCCTTGGTCGCTGGATTCTTCGTTTGCAAGAATATGACTTCAGTATTACATACAAGTCGGGGAAAAAACACCAAGACGCCGACGCACTTTCGCGCTGCCCGCTTCCTTCGGAACCATATAACGGCACCACCACTACCGCACGCGACGAGCTCTCGGCCGTCCCTTCTCCACACGTTTCATGCTTAGCTACTATGGGCCCGACTTATTCGAACGAGTGTGGTTCATTGTTATGTCACCAACGCGCCGATCCTTACTGTCGCCGCCTTATGGACCGCCTTGACGGGACTTCTCGGCCCCCTAACGCCCGTCTTCGTCGACAGCTGACGCAATTCAAGCTCGACAACTGCGTCCTGTACCGCCATATCTACCATCCTGACGGTCAACGCTGGGTGCCCGTTCTCCCTCGCTCTCTTCGCGCTCAAATCCTCAAGGCATACCACGACGACATGACCGCTGGACACTTGGGATTTCAGAAAACGTACGATCGCATCAGATGTCACTACTACTGGCCGGGGTTGTCCACAAGTGTAGCGAAGTACGTTGCTTCGTGCACGCTTTGTCAGCGTCGAAAGCTCCCCACATCAGCTCAAAGCGGACAACTACAACCACTCCCGTGTCCGCTGGAACCATTTGAGGTAGTTGGCATCGATCTGTACGGTCCGCTTCCTATGACAGGCACCGGTAATCGATGGATCGTTACAGCTGTCGACCATCTGACACGCTACGCCGAAACAGCTTCCGTGGCTTCTGCATCAGCTTCCGAAGTTGCTGATTTTATGCTCCGAGCCCTAATCCTTCGTCACGGTGCTCCTCGTGTCATCCTGAGCGACCGTGGAAAGGTATTCCTTTCACAACTCGTTGACGAAGTGCTCAAGGCATCCGGCA
Organism: Rhipicephalus sanguineus; assembly: GCF_013339695.2. NCBI lineage: Eukaryota > Metazoa > Arthropoda > Arachnida > Ixodida > Ixodidae > Rhipicephalus > Rhipicephalus sanguineus. The sequence continues at coordinate 21,041,483 of NC_051177.1, read as the reverse complement.
CCACCCACAAAACAAGCTCCAGTTACCATCCGCAAACGAACGGGCTGACTGAACGCTTTCATCGCACGCTCTCAGACATGATAGCCATGTATATCCAACCGGATCACAGAAACTGGGACGCAATTTTGCCATTTGTGACTTTCGCATACAATACCTCCGTACAGCGTACAACCGGTTACTCCCCGTTCTATCTCGTCCATGGTCGTTTCCCCTCTTCTGTCCTCGACGTTTCCTTCTTCTCTGCGCCTGTTAAACCATCTCCATCCACCAGTGAAGAATACGTGTCCCGGCTGCTTCATTGCCGCCAGCTGGCCCGCGTCAACACTGAAGCAAGGCAACAGGACCGCAAGCTTGACTATGATGCATCTCATCGCGCCGTGTCCTACAGCCCTGGCGATGAAGTGCTCCTTCTTACACCCGTTCGCACTCCTGGCTTGTGCGACAAATTTCAGTTACGCTTTATTGGCCCCTACACGGTCTTGGAGCAAACGTCTCCCGTCAACTATCGCGTGGCACCCGTTGTTCTTCCAGCGGACCGCCGCTGCCGGGCCGCAGAGATAGTCCACGTATCGCGCATGAAGCCTTTCACAAGGCGTTCTTCTTCGCTTTAAACTGCGGTCAGGATGACCGCTCTCGCGTGGGGGGAAATTAGTGTGGGCGTTCATTGGACACATCTACCCTCTTCATGCATGTTCATCATCATCAGTGTTCGTCATCCTCATCGGTAGTGGGAACGCTGCTTGATTGTGAGATCTGTGCCTCGGGTGTGGTCGCTTCACCGTGCCTTCAGGGCCTAATAAAGGTCGCGTTAACCGTTGCGTCACAATATATATATATATATATATATATATATATATATATATATATATATATATATATATATATATATATATATATATATATATATATCCGGGACATGACGGCGACGACAAAAACGTCAGGCCTGTGCGGAAAGCGCAGCACAGTCATAGCGAAAGTTCGAAGAGCGGCATTTCTAGAGCCCGTTTTAAACTCTCTTGTGGCTACTAATACAAGTACACTAGCTACGTACCCACTACGCCACAAATCATAACTTTTGTGAAGTTATGAAGCACCCACCACAGCATTACTCGTCATTCTGCGGAGAAGCGAGGTACCATCTCTAAGGCATTATGTGCAGCTTCTTGATGCGACCACTGATGACGATGAAGAATTATGACTGAGCTTTTGCAATGGTTTGGAAGTTTTAAAGGACCCACTAGTTACGTAATTCGCATTGTGTGACGCCCGGTCGTTATTTCACTCTCCCACCACGCTTTACATAGGCTAACGTGAGAAAGAGATAGAGAGAGGGAATTAGCTTTATTGAGACCCTGAGGAAATGGATCATGGGACCCTTATGGGCTTCCTTGGCAACCAATAGAAGTGCACTTGCGAGGAACCCACTACGCTTTAAATCATCATAATTTTTGTGAAGTAGGGAAGCAGCCACTATGCAATTTTTCGTCATTCTGCGGAGAACCGTGGTATCTGCTAAACACCTGTAAGGCATTATGCGCACTTTGTTGATACTGCGGTTGATGACGATGAAGAATTGTGGCAGAGCCCTTTGTAACGGGTTGGAAGCGTTCAACAACCCACTCGTTGCGCAATTCGCATTGTGTAACGCCTGGTTACAGAATTCGCGTTGTGTGACACTTGGTTGTTATTTTACTCTTCTATCACGCTACATTACATATGTTAATGCGGTTCCTTACCGACATAAAGCCTGTATAGGACCTTTTTGCAAAGCAGTTTCAAGCACCGGCGTGGCTCTGAGGTAAAATACTGGGCTCCCACGCAGAGGGCCCAGGTTCGGACCTAGTTCTATCCTGGAATTTTTTTCTTATTTCCTTTTTTTTTCTTATTTCGAGCGATAGTGGTTACGGACACCGGCGGCGGCGGCAGACAACTACGGCGCCAAAAACGGCCCTTGTTGTGACCTCATAACAACTTTCGCTGTAAAACCAGCTGAGAGTGTCTATATAATTGCTATCACAATAAAATCATATAAAAGAATTTACAAAAATACAATAGTGTGAGAAACGCATCTGAATCCCTAGCCTAAGGCTAGTTGGGATCATCGCGTTAGTAACTTAGGAACAATAGAATGTACTCTTCAGCATTTACATCACTTCTATCATTGAGAGATTATCAGATCAGCCGTGATCGCATTATCGAAATTAGCGTAACTGCGTTGTTATAATGCGCAGTCATTTTGTGTCCAGTGATTTCTAATTACCTCATTCTTGCGCCATCTGAAACCGTCGTACACACCATGCTTCCAAATTTCTTCCCATCATTAGTTGCCAAAAGTCTTACAGTCCAAGTACTTTTCAAATAACCTCTTCATTCTGGGTCTGATGGTTCACGTTCATCTATGAGTCATTCTTCATACCACATAAGAACTACTGAAGCAATAAGGATCAGTGCAGTTACACGTGCATGTGAAGCTTTCGGTGCTTAAATACTGAAGGAAATTTTGCTTCACAAATTGCGTCATTATACTTCAGGCCATCCAGAGGGCTCACGTCCCAGCCGTGGAGTTTCAGCTCCCGGTCCCGTCGTGGGCGCGGCCCGCAGACGAAGCCCCGTAGGGGGCCATCGCATCCTCAGCACCAAATAAAGTTATTTAGATAGATAGATTATACTTCCCTTTTTTCTATAAACAAGAACCGGCACATACCGTTTCGCAGTGACCATATTTAGTCTGACGTATTCGTTAGGGGTTATAAGGAAACGATTTGCAGACGTTGCAGACTGCAATGCAGAAACCTAATAATGAACCTAACTAACGCATAAAGCAATTTTCGGCATTGATCGATGAGTCTGGACACAACGCTTTAATTGACCGCACCATATTCGTGCCTAAAAACGATTCTCTTTCGTCATGCTGCGACCACTCCCCTAATGACACGCAGTTGAATAACGACCTCGGACAATGGGCTGTTTTCCACGACGGATTTCTTCCAGTCGGCCGTTTACGGCAGGTCGTTAATCACACGACGCGATGAATTTAGCACGCGCGGTGCTTCCTTCTAGGGCCGTAACATAAGGCGGGGCACACATGGAGGTCACAGCTTTCTTGCAGGGCACTTTGCTTCTACAAAAATGCTGTTGCCAGGCTCACAATTCTATCCTTTCGTAGGTATTAATTGACGACTTGTTGATTCTGCTATTGCGTCTTTAATAATTGCATTTTTAGAACTCCCCAATAAAATTTGTCCACGTGGGGGTATTTTAACTGTTATTATTCACGATACATAACGGCAAATTGCCTGAACGAATTTGGCTTGAGTACCTAACAGTACTTCGTAACTTATTTGTTATGACCTCATTGTTTCATTTACTTAATGACACTTCAATCTTTCAAGTGAATAAGTTCTTGGATAGTTCTACTTCTATAAAAGCGGGATTTTTGCGCAACATGTTATGTGCTGGTATACGACGCGAATCATCGTAGCTCACCCTCGCAACAAACCAGATTTAAAACTCTGGAATGATTGTATACATCCACGAAGTTGGCAGCCGGAAGTGAACCTGCATCGTGATCCGTACATTCACATATACACATATACATGCCGTAATTTTACTGCGTCACGTGCAAGGTATGGAAGGAAGGAAACAGAAATGGAGAAGGCAGGGACATTAACCCGAAATACTTCCGTTCGGCTACCCGACATTTGGGGAAGGGGAACAGAAGGATGACAAAAAGAGAGAGGAGCGAAGAGAAGAAGAAATAGAAAACGAAAAAAACAGTGAATTCACTGCAGTGTGCCAGACTGCGCAACAAGTCACAGGCGTTCGCACAAGCCCATCGTGCTCAGAAAGCGCAAGAGTGCCTTCATTGCCTTACGCGAACATAATGTAGGTGGTTCCATAGTTATGTGGTATAAAGGTGAAAGCTCTGGGTTTGCGTTGGCGCCCACAACCGTAATCATAGACGTCTAATGTCTAATGTTTGACAAAGTTTACCTCGGAATCTTCGGGTATTTCACGAAATCCCTTAAGTGTCGAAAGCTTGCAGAATATTCTTCGCATATCTCTAAATGCACAAACACAACTCCATCGAAATGTAATCCGGTAAAGGGTGCTTACCCACTCACGCACTAAGCGTGCGGGTGAGCACCACATGAGCCGTAGGTGTGAAATTGCAACAACGCGGAAACCCTTACGCTGGAGCACCAATACCGGAGTAATTTGCAGTTCTCTTTTGTCGAGGCCTATCATTTAGGATTGGCTTCCATAAACGAGATAAATACCGTCAACGAAACGTACTAGTGCATGTTGATATTTTAGTTTTCTCCTGCGAGCCTGTCTACTTACAGAGGGTAAATGAGTATCGTCTACATAACGATAATAAAAAAAAAAACAAAGATAATTGTACAACTCCACACATACACTGTAGTAGCAGAGTAACGTCATAAACAATATGATCATTGTAGAAAGGCGTATCAGTTAAAGTTAACAAAAAAGGATATAACATCAACGTGCATTGTGTACGTGCTTATAAAAAAAACATGATGTAATGTTGCATAATTACGTATTACTTTTGCATTATTGTCATCGCTAAACTGTCAGACCTTGCTTTTTTATTCTGGACCCTCTGTATATTTCCCTTCGATGCCCTTTCTAGGATGGACTCCCAGTCAATGTATTGTTTTACCTTGGTAATTGAGGATGCTCCACGATTCAGGCTAACATCTCTGACCCCTTGCAGTTTCTTGTGCAGTGAGGTTAACTTCCGACTTCATCGGCGCTACCTGTATCTTTAATTTCTATTCTTTTTCGACTAGTAATCGTTTTAACTTCCTGAGGCCCACATTCATGTACAACTTACGAGTCGCTAAGGCGCGCAAAAGAGTAGGCTTTTAATCGAGAGGCATGATAAATAATCAGCTCGTACTATCGTGACCACTATGACAAGGAACAATAGAGCACGTGGCGAATAGCCTCAAATCCCAATTCGACAGGTACTCGGATGGCGCTGTGAAAACTAAAGAGGTAAGGGTGGCGCTTTTCCGCCAACTCTTGTCACTCCAAACACGCGCCTGTTCTTTACGATACGCGAAATATATCACACAAATAACTGCTTGATATTGTAGCGCCCCTACCGTATTTTAAATCATATTTTGCTGTATTTCGATTTGATGTCTCACACACACACAAACGAATGGAAAGGCGGTATTTCGCGTGGCGCGACAGACAGCACACTGCCGTGCTCTGTTTGGCACGCCCGCCTTATACAGGCGAGCGGCCCGTGATACGCAATCGACTGCAGTTTTTTTTTTTAGATGCGAAGTATCTTAAGGCGGAGCTCAATCCGGTGGTGGTGTGCGGCGTGACCACCCTTACTGCGCATGCGCATACCCTCTCCACATACCTCTCTCCACTCCCCCTCACCATTCCCCCTGTCCTCTACCGCTCTCCCCTTTCCCCTCTCCACTTTCCCTATCCCCCTCCCCCATACCCCTCTCCACATCCCCTCTCCCCTCCTCCTTTCCACTCTTCCTCTGAAACGCGGGCTAGACATGCCGAAATTCTCTCCTGCGCAACGCCGCGATGAGCTCGAGCGCATGCGCGTCCCCTCCCCTTCTCTCTCCTCTCCTACGCTGCCCCCCTCTCGCCCGCCTGTCGACCGCGTTCTCCGCTCGCCCTGTGAGAATTAACGGCCAGGCTAGATGGAAGATACGACGCGCGTAGCGTCCCTCTTCGCGTTCCATGACGCGAGGTCGGTAGCATGCCCAACGAACGCCAACGGAACGCGATCGTGCAAGTGCTCCGGCTTCGCATCGCCTCATGGTCCCCTTTAGCGGGAGATGGTGTAATTTTATCAGCAACAGTGAGGCGGGCGCGCCGACATTTAGTGTGACCTCGGCGCTCTTTCACTTCGTTTCCGACAGCGGCCACCGCGAATCGCCCTGAGTCGGGTTTGAGGCTATTAAATGCGAAGCATTTCTTAGCGAACTTCTGCGACTTTGAGCGTATCTATCTATCTATCTATCTATCTATCTATCTATCTATCTATCTATCTATCTATCTATCTATCTATCTATCTATCTATCTATCTATCTATCTATCTATCTATCTATCTAGCCGCCTACGACTTTGTGCTCTCCTGGTCGCTTGGTTCATCGAATGTGCACCAAAATTGGTATGGCGTAACATGACTGTATGACGAACATAAATGACAAGTCATAACATGAAAATCATGACACGCATGTCATGTACAGCATGATTTACATGCTACGCTCATGGTGCGCTGGCGGCCGTTTCGCTAGTTTGATATACACCAAAATTGGTATCTTGCGACGTGACTGTGTGACGAACATAAATAACACGAGTTAACATGAAAATCATGACACCCATGTCATGCACAGCATGACTTACGTGCCACGCTCATGGTGCGCTGGCGGCCGTTTCGCTAGCTTTATATACACCAAAATTGGTATCTTGCGACGTGACCGTGTAACGAACATAAATAACACGAGATAACATGAAAATCATGACACGCATGTCATGTACAGCATGACTTACGTGGCACGCTCATAGGGCGCTGGCGGCAGTTTCGCTAGCTTGATCTACCCCGAAATTGGTATTGCGCGACGTGACTGTATGACGAACATAAAAACTCGAGTTAACATGAAAATCATGACACCCATGTCATGTACAGCATGACTTACGTGCCACGCTCATGGAGAGCTGGCGGCAGTTTCGCTAGCTTGATATACACCAAAATTGGTATCTTGTGACGTGACTGTGTAATGAACATAAATAACACGAGTTAACATGAAAATCATGACACGCATGTCATGTACAGCATGACTTACGTGCCACGCTCATGGAGCGCTGGCGGCAGTTTCGCTAGCTTGATCTACCCCGAAATTGGTATTGCGCGACGTGGCTGTGTGACGAACATAAAAACTCGAGTTAACATGACAATCATGACACGCATGTCATGTACAGCATGACTTACGTGCCACGCTCATGGGGCGCTGGCGGCTGTTTCGCTAGATTTATATACACCAAAATTGGTATCTTGTGACGTGACTGTGTAGCGAACATAAATAACACGAGTTAACATGAAAATCATGACACGCATGTCATGTACAGCATGACTTACGTGCCACGCTCATGGGGCGCTGGCGGCGGTTTCGCTAGATTTATATACACCAAAATTGGTATCTTGTGACGTGACTGTGTGACGAACATAAAAACACGAGTTAACATGACAATCATGACTCGCATGTCCTGCACAGCATGACTTACGTGCCACGCTCATGGGGCGCTGGCGGCGGTTTCGCTAGCTTGATCTACCCCGAAATTGGTATTGCGTGACGTGACTGTGTAACAAACATAAATAACACGAGTAAACATGAAAATCATGACACGCATGTCATGTACAGCATGACTTACGTGCCACGCTCATGGGGCGCTGGCGGCCGTTTCGCTAGCTTGATCTACCCCGAAATTGGTATTGCGCGACGTGACTATGTGACCAACATAATAACTTGAGTTAACATGAAAATAATGACACGCATGTCATGTAGCAGCATGACTTACGTGCCACGATCATGGCGCGCTGGCGGCCGTTTCGCTAGCTTGATCTACCCGGGAATTGGTATCTTGTGACGTGACCGTGTGAGGAACATAAATAACACGAGTTAACATGAAAGTCATGACACGTATGTCATGTACAGCATGACTTGCGTGCCACGCTCATGGGGCGCTGGCGGCCGTTTCTCTAGCTTGACCGACCCCGGTGTTGGCATTGCGCGACGTTACTGTGTGACGAACATAAATAATAGGAGTTAACATGAAAACCATGACACGCATTTTCCTCCATGACATACGAGACGATGTATGCAGCTCTTTGCTGGCTGCTTCGCATTACATCGATTCCCACAATGCGTGGGATCTGCCGGCTTTTTTGCTACGCGCTCGTGTCTTCCCTCTCATCTTCGTAATAAGCGCAAAACTACACACTGGCACAGCAAGAAAGACAGACACTACACAAGCGCTACACAGACACTACCAACTAGCCCGTTACACTTGTTTATTAAGTTCCCTCTCATATTTCTCACGATAATACGTATGTACCCCCGCCCCCAAAAGTTTGCGGAACGCGAAATTTCCGAGAAAGCTATATTCGCGCTTTGTCTGAGAACATAGCCTCCAAATAAATGTTCCAGCCTGTAGTAGTTCTTGCGACCTACCCGCTAGGTTAGAAGCGCCGTGCACTAACAGTGCAGAAATTCGCATTTTCCGTGGAGCCCACGTTCCGAAAACGTTTGTGGGCGGATTACACCAAACCAGTGCTTAGTCGCGAAAGAGAACCTTCTCGTAAAAAAGCAGAAGAAAAACGCTAACTATAACAATATAGAAGTATCACCAGAACAAGGCTTAGAAGAAAAACAAGATCTCAATTTTTTATCACTTTACCTGTGATGTTAAGATAAACAAACCCTACGGCAGCCCTCACCACATAGTGCAGTGTTCTTTAAATTTACAGCATTAGATGGAGCTCGTAGTATGTCACTACCGTATTTCTTAGATAACCAGTATCAGAGGATTTTGAAAATAAAATTCAAAGACACTTCCAAGTTATACATGGTCGATTTCCAGCGCAGCTTTTTTTCTGAAGTCCTAGAAGCTTATCTGCACACACGCACACGCACACAATTTCTTCTAGAATATTCAAAGATTATAACGTTGCGCAATTGTACGTTAATGAACCCGACAGACACTTAGGCCAAGGAAAGCACAGGGACAAAAAATCAGCCTTTCCGTCGGTGGGATCCGAACCCGCAACCTTCGAATTACGGTGATTCTTCGGTGATTTTTCGTCCACTTTAATTCATTTCATTTCTAAGTGAGAATCATTGCACTGCAGTTTATAAAGCAAAAAGAATGTCCCCTATGCATTCCTTTTTCTAATTATCTGTCGGTTTCATTAGTTGCGTATAATACAGAAAACGAGCCCCTCGGATAACTCCCTTTCTTTCGTGCATTTATACTTTGTAATAGATATCATTACGTGATGTTAACATTTGCCCCAGATTATGTGGTTCATAATTATTTACACCAACTGTAAAGTGTTTCCTTACTCGCGTGTGTGTCTGCATATACCAGGATGTTTCCAAGGATACCAGATTTACGTTTATTTTCACGAACAATATAAGTAAACAATAGCTATACAGTTTTTGTGGAAATGGCTGGGCGTGAAATGTCCTGCACGTTTCTCGCTTCTAACTCTTAAGCAGAGCTTCGCACTGATTAAACACATGTTATAACATGGACTGTTCTTATGACTGTGAAAAATGTCCGTTTTTCTGGGGTGCTTTCACCCAAACGCGCTCCTTCTATGCCCGCGGTACTTACAGGAGGTGCAAGCACACGCCCTTTAATGCTTGCAAATTCGCGATAAATTCAACGAAGAACTGGCGTAAAGACGGCCCGCAAAAGTCATTTATCATTCGCCGTGAAAGCTCTGCAATGAATATCTCATGACGCGAACTAGCGGCACGTCACGCAAGCGTTTCAGCCGCATAGGCGCGGTTAGGAAGAAGTCCGCACCTTTTGATCAACTACGAAGGGTGCGGTGGGCGAATGCCTGCTATCTTTGTGGATGACCAGCTTAAAAACTGTTGTCACGTGGGCGTCACGGTGAAGAAAGCAAACGCAGTCGCTAAAGATGAAACGCTCGATTCGACGAACTTGTACCCAGGAAATGAAAAATCAATATATGTACAAGCAACAGACGCTGTACACTGAGAGTAGCGATCACAGTCGTCGACCGCCAGTAATCTGATCATCGGCGGAACGCGTCTTGTTTTATACATCAGTGACCGAACCTTCCAGCGTTATCGGCGCTCGCGTATGTTCCCGAATAAACTAGACTAGGGGGGTGATCGGAGATCTGTTCGTTCCGCTTGTTCGTTCTCCTGGGGAAGAACAAGCGCGCTGATTGGCTGAAGCGGGAGATGCCACTCAAGGCCGGGGGGTGTCGCCATTTCTTTTTTTTGCTTGATCTTTTCTTTTTTGGTGACGTCATATCGCGTCATAACGAGTAGGGTGATCGGAGATCTCTGTTCTGCGCCGTTCGTTCTGCATCCATTCTGGCGGCGCACGCGATTAGCCGAAGCCGGAAAAAACCACGTCTCTGAGGGGCGTAGCCATTTTTCTTTTTGCTTGATCTTTTATTTTTTGGTGACGCCGTACCGCGTCATAACGAGCATGTCGTCTGTTACAAACGAACGGATCGCGAGGCCGTTCGCACGCGTTCTCTCGAGCGAACAAACGGCTTCGCACGGCATGATGCGGCGGTTGCGGCTGCCGCAACAGCTGATTTTCAGAAAATGGCGTTCGCGACGTGTGCTTCACTTGCGGTTGGAGGTGCGAGATGCGTTTGAAGCCATGAGCGAGTGCGGCGTCGCTTTCGGTTCTCGAAACGAACAGTGCGAACGAAATGAACCGGCCTGCCACTGGGCTGTGGTCTTACGCGCAGGGACTTCTTAGTTCAAAAGCGCTACCAGCTCTTGCCACGTGCCGTCCCGGTCCTCACTCGTGAACGACGGCCCCAGCGGGCGCGACGGCGTAGCTATCTGTGGGTGCTCTTTTATAAAAGCCAGCAGAAGTTCCCTTTGATGATCCGACACCCGGGAGCCAAACCAGACATTCCGGTGGGACGACATTTTGAAAAACTGCGCCAACCGCTACTTTTCTCTTTTTTTTTCCGCGTGCGCGACTTAACATAGGAAGCACGTTAGAAAAACTAACGCCAATAAATATCAGCACTCAAAGCTATTGCTGTTTCAGAAACTGCTTGAGCTTGAAAAGAAAAAACAATATCTTTTCGTATAACAACTGTATTTATTAGAAGGCGAGAAACACTTCGTTTTGAAATATACGGTCCCCTTGCCGAGGACAAACGATGCGCGTCTACTTCCGGAAAGCTCGCCGCTCACCGCTTGACGATTGGCTGTCCTCTTCCTCTCGGCGGAAGAGAGCTGCGGACCGCCCACTTTTGTGACGTAACACCGCCAGAACGAACGCGGAACGAACAGAGATCTCCGATCCCCCCCTAGCTGTGGGCTGCGCGCGATCTGAAGAAAGCAATCTGAAACGACCGCGAAGCTCTCCAACCACAGCGGCGCGGCCTGAGCCGATTGCTGCTAACAGTTTTTGCGGGTGAAGCCTGATCACATCAAAGTAAAGAAGGAAGGACACGTGGCACTATATATAAATGACACATCTGAATTCTAGACCTGCCAGAACAAGAGCAGCGATGGATGCAACGACATGACCTTTTACGGAAGTGGGTGCTGCATGTTTACAGAGTTCCTAAATCGGCGCGAACTGTCGCAGAGCGTAAGTCCTCGTAGTATCGCCAAAAATGCGTCGTCGCTGCTGAGGAAAGATATTTAGGATGTTCGCCCTGACATAGATTGGATGATGACATTACCGTGTGACCATTTCAAAGAATGTTCGCACGGTAAAGACAGCAGGCTGGTCTGCCAGCATCTATAGTTAGCATATAACCAAGCATGCTCTATTAAAAGCTGTTTTAGTTAACTACCTCTAATCATGATTAATTAATCACAAGTTCATGTGATCTTTTTTGTATATGCGCGATATTCGCAAATTATGCAGCTGTGTATCGATCCACTGTAACTGACTTGTGTGTTCAAAAGGGCATAGTGTCGTTTTCTGGTGAACTAAGATTTTTTTTTTTATGTTTTCAACGTACGTTGCAGCATTTAATCATTTGACCTTGTGTATAACGCGTCATGCAATTATTTTACGAGTACAAGCGCGATACCTCAAAATAATGGACATATTCGCTTACCATTACTTGTTTATTGCAAAAGTGTTTGTTATAAAATGTAATTAGTGAGCTAAGATAAATTTTAATTGTTACGTATAATGTCGTTCCCTGTATAATCTAACGTGAACTTTGTTTGTTGCCTCTCCCCTCTATAATGTATATTTACTCTGAGGGTACTGTAAATAAATAAATAAATGAATAAATAAATAAATAAATAAATAAATAAATAAAAATGTATATTATTACAGAGTACCATGCCTACACGTCTTCGCGCATAACATATCGCAGTATACAGCTCAGTTGTAATTACTGGTTTATAATAATTGTTGGGGTTTAACGTCCCAAAATAATTACATGTTTGGTGGCTTAGAATCGAAGTGTAAAACTCAATTCTAAGGAGGCGCGCAGATAGACTATCACATTTGTTTACCGGATGTACGAGTGTAAATTGCGGAATTCGCGACTGAATCATTTCCTAATTTTACTAGAGCGTAGCTCTTCTGTTTTTGTGAGGTGTTTAACTGTTGTTCACATGTCTAGGTGTCTGCTCCTTTTATGTAGGTTCGATCGACATAAAATAATAGAATGCTGGAATAACTTTTCTAACGTAATGTGACCACTATGGTCACTGGACCGCCACTAGGAGGTCAAAGAAGTAGAGGATAAATCTCGTGCTGGATAGATAAACAACACGAAGACGACACGCAGATGAGAGCTGGCGATCCAAAGCTTACATGCATGTGCAAAAATGTTGAATTTCCAGATCCTCTGCCGCTTTTGTGTGCTCATTGTGCGTCTGTAGGTATTGCACTTTCCTGTAATCAGCGCCTGCCCGAATTGTAAAGAAAGAAACACAATTTAGGTCCCCGCTGCGCACAGACTGTGAGCTTGCAAAACTCAGTCAGGGGATAATGTAGTCGCTCGGGTTACGCGGCTAACGTAGGACCTTGATTCTCACCACTGTGAGCATTGCTGAAAGAGAGGAGGGTGAGAGAGGGCGAGGGGAGGCGAGTAAGACGCGACATTTGTCACTTTGTCACGGTTTTTCCACACGGTCCCCAAGAGAAACTGCGAAGGTCTGCAGCCGCTACCATCAGACTGAACAATATATGGCGATGGCTGAGAACGACCCAAGAACGACCCTGAGCTGGAAACTCTTATCGCTGCCATTAAGAGCTACCCGGCTGCGAAGTTGTCGTTGATCCGAGCTGCGAAGCGAAAACGCCAGCTTGCGTAGCGACACGTAGTTAGGGCGGAATCTGACGCTAACTGCGGATAAGCGCGCTCCTTTTTATCTGCGAATATTATTTTATTTTGGGGCATGTAGAATAAACTACGCAGCTAAAATATTGTGTTCGTGAACACAAACAGTACACTTTTTAATGCAATCGTTTTTATTAGACACACTGTTACTTCGTCTGCAGTTACAGTAAAATGCGGTGTCTGTCGTTTTTGTGGAAGGAAAGAAACCCAGGCAAGACTTGTACAACTCAAACGCTGCGGGAACAGATGACTCGGGCATCACAACTTCCTGAAATAAAAGTGTGCTTTGTGACGAACCTTTATTCTTGCTCATGACTTCTTTTGTCAAATACAGCAATTACTTCGTGACCTGAGAACAGTGCTTCCCCACAGGGCATCTAAGGTGCGGTAAATAAATCAGAAAGAACTAACAGGGCTGTTTTGTGTAGGTTCTGATATAAAATCCCGAATGTCTAAACCCATAAAAAAAAAGAAAAGAAAAAGAAATCGACCAAAAATTACGCCATCTCCCGCTAAAGGGAACCATGTGTGGATGCGAAGCGGCGGGGAGCCAGTGTCAGCGCCAATGTCAGCGCTGACGTTGACACTGGCGCTGACGCTGGCGCTCATCGCGGCGTTGCGCAGGAGAGAATGAGTAGTATGCAGCTCAGCGGAGTATGCAGCTGTCGCGCCGCCTGCCCTGCGCGCCGCTCCGTAGAATAGAGGATTCCTAGAGAAGAGAGGGGGGAGCGTAGGAGAGAAGAGAGAGAGGGAGGGGACGCGCGTGCGCAGGGGGGTGGACGCCGCGAGAAGGAAGGAGGGAGCAACGGACAAAGCCCCCGCCATAAGCTGCTTCGCATCTAAAAAACGACAAAGTGTTGAGGTTCGCCAGTAAATAGATTAGTGGCTACATAGTGCTGAGAAAATGAGGTCAAGAATGTTAAAGATAATGTATAGAGGCAGGCTCCCAAGCAGACTAAGGTACTTATATTTTGCTTTAGGCGAAGAGCTATGAATTTCAATTCGAAATAACAATTGTGTTTTTTTCTTCTGCTCATTGTGTTACATTGCTGTCACTTTTTTTTCCTCTTGTATGGTTCTGACTACCAGAAATACCGAGCCCAACGGTTCCCCTTATTATTCCTAATGAGTACAAGAGACCACGCTGTACGTGACGCAAGTCGCAAGCATCAGACGAGCTTGTTGCGAAACTTAGATTTCTTATAGCCAGATGACATTTTATGGCAAAATGCATAACATACGTATAGGCCAGTGGCTAATGTAGGGTGTTTAAGTGCATGTAAATTTATCCTATAACATTAATTTAACTGCGCTAGAAACACAGACCATGTCCGTGTTTTTAGTGTATAGTTAAATCCATTTTAAGATAAGCGTACACCAACTCGCCTAATTTGGTGGTTTACGAAGGTCGCGGGATCGAATCCCGGCCGCGACTGCTGCATTTTTGATGGAGGCGAAAATGTTTGAGGCCCGTGTACTTAGATTTAGGCGCACGTTCAAGAACTCCAGGTGGTCGAAATTGCCGGAGCCCTCCACTACGGCGTCTCTCATAATCACATCGTCACTTTGGGACGTTAAACCCCTGACATTAATATTATTATTATTATTATTATTATTATTATTATTATTATTATTATTATTATTATTATTATTATTATTATTATTATTATTATTATTATTATTATTATTTGGTGGTCTACTACAGCATGTAAAATTTTAGTAACGCCAATTACAACATATGTATCGCCCTATGTCAAATAGCAAACGAGGTTTTATAATACGAAGTGGCACATTATTCCAAAGTACAGGTCAAAGAAACTGTATCAGGCGTTCTTCCTTCGCTAGAAGAAAGAATTTCGGAATGAATCAGTTCGTGTAACGGGCCGTCCGAGGACTTAATTATTCTGGACACGTGAAATGATTGGGTATATGTATAACAGAGGTTATGACTGACAATGTTTCTATTTCACGTCATCATCATCATTCATCATTATCAACCTATTTTATGTCCACTTCTGGACGAAGGCCTCTGCCAATGCTCTCAAATTTGCGCTATTTTTTGCGAGCTTAGTTCATTTTATACCTGCAAGCTTCTTAATTCCTTCGCTCCTTATCTCACTCGCTGCATGTCGTCCTCGACTGAGTTTTGCGCCCTTGGAAACCATTCGGTCAGCCCCCCTCCCCCCCCCCCGGGAGGGGGGGGGAGGAGGGAGCAAACTCCTGTTTGTTCTCTGACCCATTCTGCTGTGTTCCAAACTTTTTATGTTAAGGAGTTAGATTTCAATACCTTTTAAATGAATGATATTGAGTACTATGGTTGACATGCAAGAGAAATGCGGGCGAAACCTCGAAGTTCCATCTGACTCACAGACGTCTACCAGTGACTAAACTTAACGAAAGAAGCAAGTATTGATATTGTTATGTGTGCTTTATGAAATTTCTATGCTTTCGAAGCTGCCGCGCTGCTGCAATCATTTATCGGTGGTTTCATGCGCTGGAGCTATACCTGTACAGTGGCGCAGTTGCAGTGAATGCCCCAGGCATTTCGAGCAGATCAAAGGCAAAACGGTTTTCTGGAATCATTCGTGAACCTCAAAGTTCCCCCGATGCAGCGCGCTCAATGCCCACTCGTCGTTGCAGTGAAGGAAAGACTCTCTTCTTTTCCAGTGCAGTACAAGTCGAACCCCGTGTTTGTTCGTGTTACATTATTCTTATCCGTTCGATCAAATGTATGCTTTTATGCTCGACCGGAAAGATTCATAATAGCAGAAATATTTTAGTCAAGCGCGGAGTAGCAGTAACGGCTGACTCTTGATTGAATTATGGAACGGAATAGCAAAGTCGCGCTGCGCTCTTGCGGCCTTGCGGGTATTGTTTGTGCTTTAAGAAACGCGGTAGACGAGAGCGTCGTTCTGGCTTCTATGATCAGACTTGATCGACGATTGTTACACAGCACAAGAACAGAGTTCCTAGAAGGCCGTGCACGCATGCGTACCTCACCCGTTATTTCCTTAAGTAGAAAAGAGAGAGAAAAAAAGGTTTGCATTCTCGCACTGCACTTCCAGAACTAGAAATAAAAGCTAGACATAAAAAAGAAAAGGGAGATAGCGAAAGTGCCTCGCTGTTCTTTATGGGACGCCGAGGCCCGTTATGAATACAGAATGAGACAGGAATTGAGGATGACGTCGCCGAAAGCACTCCATGGCGACGCACCGTTTATCAAGTCGCGAATAACTCCGGTACGTACGTACCACCTTGCGTGGTCATTTGCATACGAACTGGGTTCGTGCAGCATGTAAAAATGAACGCGCGCTTAAAGAGAAACCATGGTAGGTTTGCCAAAAAAAAAAAAAAATGGAGCTCACCACTTTTTGAGTAAGCGCGTCAAGGTTTGCACTATGAGTGAACCAGGACGCTGCTTCGACCATTGTACCGCGAACTATTTTTTTTTGTCGACACGGAAAGAGAAGCGATCCCTAAGAGCACATATCTGTCTTGCTTTATGCGACACGTCTATTTCACTTAGCGCTGTATCAGTACGAATGGAGAGCTGCGAACGTCTGAAGGTATGCCTGCACGTACCCTCGTATTATGTGACAATAAGAAGGAAATTGTGACACGAGCTTGGAGAAGGAATTGAAGGCAATGAACTAGAGCAAATAGTTCCTACATAGAAAATTTCTCAATAATACCCAAGTAACAATTTCTTGGATTTTTCGTGCATGTCATTGTTAGCGCACAGAACTCTACACATTTGGCGCCACACTGTCTGCTATGGAATACAGTGCACTTTCGGAGAAGAAGATTCGAGGGTCATGGGATGGTAGTAAGAGTGCTCTGCGAGAAATAAGAGCGCTCTTGGCAATTTTAACGGAAACATTCGTCACTTCCGGGCTCAAGAACAAACGCCTGTTTGTTGTGACGCAGGTAAGGTGCAGAGCTATGTATGGCGGGACAAGTATGCACTTCGCAAGTGTGTAGAAGTTCAGTGTAAACAGTCTACATCGTTCGCATGTCACATGTCTCCATTTAAATCTCCTTCCCCGTTTTCACTTCGCAGAGAAGCAGGTCGGAGAAAAAGCTTCTGTGAAAGTGTTTAATTTCTCACTCTCTCATGGCTCGTCATGAAGTTTTCTTAAGTAAAGGCTCGACCACTGCTCCTATAACGTGATACTATGCCAACCTTTTTCTCTAGTAAGTTATCAGTTTGTTCTCCACAATCGGTCGAAATGTTTTGCGCCAGTCCCACCGAGTCGGTCCGAAGGCGAAAACGTCTCGACTCGAAATGACATGTACAGAATGCATACGCACGATTAGGTAAAATAAAAAAGAATAAACTGTTTCTCCTTTCGCGCCTTCGTTGCTATTAGCCCTTCCACATCCGTGCAAAACTGTCGGACAGAGCGAACATCACCTGTCAATTACGCGACGTCACAAAGACGTCAAAACTCACTACTTCGATGTGTCGTGCATGCACTAAACAGCGCAAAAACATGCCGAACAAAACTGGAACTTTTCTGAAAGTCCGTAGAGTGCCCTGTTTCGAAATGAGTTGAAGATGACTGCCCACCGATCCTTCCTTCTTATGCTGGCTACTCGTAGATGCCGGCTCGTATTTACTGGGCATCGGTTATATTTAATAGATCGTGGCGTTGCCAGCCGCCGTGATCATCAATGAGAGCCGCCAAAAGATAAGCAAAAGGAAGTTACACAGTCGAAGGCACACGCACAGCCTAAAGTCCCTTAGCACAGCCCTATTCTCCGAGTAATTCATTTTCGCCGCGCGAGCCTGCCCAACTAAAATTGCTTCCACTACTGACTGCTCGTCGAGTTATTTCATCCGGGAGACAACACAATGTGTCAGATCGGGAAATGCTATTTATTTTCAAACCAAACAAACAAGGGTTTCCTGTGAACAATGAAAGCGTTCGATTGGACTGTTCAGAAAATATTGCATGTTCCTTCCCATGCTCTCGTCGGTGATGACACACATTTGGCATCAGGAGATCTGAACAAAAACAGAATGGAATGCTTTCATAACGTTATAGCGACCCCTAACGACGTGTTTGTGGCTGCTAATGAAAGTCGAACTTTTGAAAGCTGGTACATCGTGCTACTGATCGCAAACTATTTGTGTTATCAGTCCAAAGGATGTGTAGCGCGGCCTCTGGAGAGAGACCGCTGTTGTATTGTTACAATTTGGGATAACGCACGCCTCCAGGTTTTTGACATCAATGAACCTGGGGATTCATAAGCTTTCTCTCGAAAGCGAGTACGGTGCAATAAATAGTGGCGTGATTCTTTGTATGTAGAAGGTAAAGCAGGCCATTTTACCGAAAGTAAAAGGCTAACTTTTCTTTCTCAGCGAGCCACTGAAGTAGTTTTTTTTTTTATTTTTGTGCGCCTAAATATCCTTTTTTTTTTAGTTGTCGTCAGCGCTGGTAAATTATTTGACAAGCACGCGGACACGATCCAGGCGCCTGAACAAGACGATACGACTAACATGTCTTGGCGAAAGCGTCTCGTGGTGACAGTGCAAAAGTAATCAATGATATGCCCGCGCTAAAAAATGAACGTTGACGCTTTTTTTTTCTTTTTGGTGTTGTGAAGAGTAGCCGCCTCTTCTTTTGTTTCATTTTTGCAGTGATTTTTGTTGTAGCATGCCCGCCGGCAACAGCTTGTCAAACACCTAGGTGCCTGGCATGTCGCGTACGGAGCTTGTAGGACGTGTAATTCTTGCGAGTGAAGCCACGCACTTTTCTAACAGAAACACAAGCTACACAGTGCGTATGTTCCCACAGCACCTGCGCGTCGTGAAAAGCAGTGCAGCCGGCTAAGTTCGCGACCAGCCTCGTCTCGTGTACTGTCTACAACAAGGATTTATGTTCAAGTCGAGGACGTGAGCGTGATAACTTTTCTCATTTGCCGTGGAACCACATACTCTTGCTTGCGTTCACTCGCTCGTAATGTTGAGCGAAACTTTCAGCATAACTTACGGAGCGTGACGCAATCTCGCTCTCCCGTGTGCTGCCTACGACGCTGTTTTTTTTTCTTTTACGTTTTGTAACCTTCTCTTGTTAAAATTGTCACTATAGCAGGCTGCAGGGCATTCATTCGCAATGTTTTGTACCTACTGTGGAGCAAGGTATGGAAGTCATAAGATAGCTAGATATAACTTCTGCTGGACAACAACCGGAGTGGAAGCGATGGCAAAAACAAGGCTTCACAAAAATAATCCTGACACTAAGAAACCACATCTGCGTAAGCTGCGTCCATGCCTGTGCACATACGGGGGATGTAGTTTGCAGGGATCTTTTTTAATGCGATTTTTGTCTTTCGTTTTTTTCAGCTTTTTCAGTGGTCGACAGCAGAGGTGGAGCTTATTTCCTTGTAATGACAAAGGAAAAATAAAAGAGGAAAAGTGTTGGAAGTAATTATAAATTACGAGTGCTCAAACAAATTAGTGGGAGTTGATTATACGGCAGGATTTGTTGCTTTGGGAGCCGTATCAACTTGCATTTATTTTATGCATGATGTTAAACTTGAACTGAAGCGGGGCAAATGTGTCATTTACGAGGAACGACTGCATGTAGTAGTAGTTGAAATTTCAGAAGAGGAATGACCGCTCGTGACCGATCGCGCTGATCCAGTTATAATAGGATAGCCCTGAATTAAGTCTGATTTTAGTTAATCACCTTACAGTCATTCCAGGTCATTTGATACGCATGTGCTGCGTTAGCGAATGAGAAAGACGTAAAACGTTGCGCGTCATCTTCCCGTGATAAACCGCGCCGCCAAGTGACAACTGATATGAGCGAAATTCTCTTAGAAGAAACTGTGTTCTTTCATGTTAACTGCTGTGAGAGATATAAGTTGAACAGGAAAATTTCGCTACTGCTAACAGTGCTCTTTATGACATTAACCCTTCGTTGTGCACCGTCATTAAGCCACAGGTCGGAGATTTAAACAGAACGCACTCAGACTTATTCAAAAAGTACATTATTTCTCAGAGATCACTCGGACTACGCAACCAGGCCCCCTTGGTCTCGAACTGACCAAACTTTGGCTCAGCCTCTATCACCCTGTCTCAGACTTACCAAAAATTCTGCTCAGCAGGGCACGATCACTTAAACTCATACGCGTGGATACAAATCTGAGTTAGTGGACTCATCAGTGAGTATGCCAACCTATGCATTAAGCCTACTTCAATAAAGCCTTATCGGCCGATTACGGTCATATATGTTTAAGCGCATTTTTCTTTCTGTCAACCGGAGTTATCTGATTATTGCAGTACCCGAAGTGGTGCATTGCTGTTCTTTCTTACTATTCTTGTAGAGAGAAAAAAAAGAGTAGTTGAAGGACTTGCAACATAACCATACGATACACTGCTTCAGTGTCGAATTTTAATTTAATATTTGTTGGGGTTTAACGTCCGAATACCACGATATGATTATGAGAGACGCCGTAGTGGGGGCTCCGGAAATTTCGACCACCTAGGGTTCTTTAACGTGCTCCTAAATCTAAGTACACGGGCCTCAAGCATTTTCGCCTCCATCGAGAATGCGGCCGCTGCGGCCGGGATTCGATCCCGCGACCTGCGGATCAGCAGTCGAGCACAATAACCACCGTGGCGGGTTAGAATTTTATTTTAAGCTACACTTTCTCTCAAACACACAAACTACGCCAACAAACCCGATCCATCTCGCGTAATGTCTACGGGGTGACGTCTAGAAAGAGGGTCGTGGTCGCTTTATAGCATTTGTAAACAAATTCACTTTCTTAACTTCTGTATACTTATTGCTTATTAATGTGCTATAAAAGTTTGCAATCTTCTCTGTTATGCTATTGCTTTCTTAACTTTTTTTTCTTCTAGTGTGCTATTGTTTTACCGTCATCGTACCGGTCATCTTACCGTCCCATGTCTTGAGCCGAATATAATGGTGTATAGGACACAACAGCAGAAATGTAATATATATAAGGGCACTTTCTTGCTGGCTCCTTTGCCTGGCCGAAGTAGGGTGCCGTCAAACATTGTGAATGAATCTCGAACATTGTCAATACTTCAACAGAGCGCACATGACACACACAAGAAAGTTTGCGACAGGTGGTGCACAAGGGAAGTTTTCCTGGACACGCCACTCCTTAATAAATTAATCTTTGTACATTAGTCGTGAACATGGGGATTTTTGCCGTCAAGCTGTGTTGTATATTCGCGGGGGCATTTTGCGCGGTAATAACTTTGTCAACTGACACTCCCACGTGCAGTAGTAAAGCGTGACCGGTGAGTGCTGTCGCGACAGGAGTACGGATGGAGTGTGGCACATCGCGTAACACAGCTTGCGATGTAGCAGTGATTGAAATGAAAGGACGCTTCTGCACGGCCAAGCAAATCCAAAAGAATTGGGTAACAGAGCGAGGAGTGGTACAAACAGGCTTAGGCAGACGAAGAGCTTACAGTATACACACTTGATAATCAGCGCTCGTGGTTGATAGTCAACGCTTCGTCTGTCTCAGTTTGTTTGTTCCGTTCCTTGCGCTTGTGCGCAAGTCTTCTAGTATGCACAAAGCAGCCGAAGTTAACAGTTCATTAACGCGGTACGTCATGAATCACCCCTCGGGCTTGCTGAGAAAACGCATCCAGCGGATAGCAGACACTGCTATGAGCATCTCAGCCAAATGTTGCATTTGTGCGCGGCCGAGAGAGTTTACAAGAAGAGCGAGAAGTTGCCACTTTCCCAGGTGCCCTCTTTTCGCACAGAGGTCTGTGTTCCCTCTCTTCGGAGCTGCCGGCGCCTGCTGTTTGACGTGGAACAGCAAAGCATGCTATTGCCTAATAGCCGACATAAATCAAGAGCGGCGTTTGGATCAGATGCGCTTCTTGCCACGGGGTGCCGCCACGTGCCAGCTCAGCACGCCGTATTGTCCTAACATTACACAGTGAGTCACACTCGCGCAGAGGAATCACAACTGGAGAGAGAACGCGTTTCATCCCGCCCGCTCAAGGTCATGACGCTCGCTGACGTAACTTCTTTCCCCCTGCCAGTCCTCCCTGCTTAGCTTCTAGCTAAGCAGGGAGAGAAGAGAGAAAGCGCTCAAAGCGCTTCAACAAACCCCTGTAACTCCGCTTGTTCTCGACGGATTCGAGAAATTTTTGCGGCAATGGATTCGTGAGGAAGTAAACCCCGATACTGAGATCATTCGACGATAACTTAGAAAAGTGGTTCATCACACCTTTGAAAAGCCCGTGTCGCAGAGATCCTGGTGTCTGCGTCGATGGCGTTGGTTGTGAGCGAAAAATCGGCGTTTTCTGTAAGTGCAAAATCAACTTCGCGCGAATATTGTGTATTAGGGGATCGAGCCGGAATCGAACCCAGACCTCCTGTATGGCAGTGCGGTGTTCTACCACATAGCCACGCCACTGCGCGAGGCTGTTTAAAAAAAAAAGCAAACAAAAAGAACATACATGTGTCATTTAGTGCGAGAAGTCGCGTTAACACATGTAACGTCGCGTGGCAGAAGCCAAGAATCGCAGCAGGCGTCACATCATGTGAATTGCGCAACGTATGGGTGCTTTGCAGGCCAATTCATTACAAAGCGCTCTGGCATAAGTGACCATCATCAGTGGCCATCAGCTCAAGCGTCCTCCAAGTTTTTTTTTTTTTTAAAGCTAATCCAGTCTTATGGCTTTTCATTAAATCAACTAATAATCGCGTACACCACCCTGCCAATGAAGAAAAGCAAGCCTATGAAAACAGCTAGAAAAGCTTGCTGCACATGTCCGGCAGAACACGAACACGTAACTGGACCACTAGTACCATAGCACAGTCTGATTTCCCCTCGTGAAAAATATCTGTGAATCGGGTTACTTCAAGTAACGCAAGTGCTAAAGTTCTTTCCTTGAGAATTGTGAAACTTGCCTTATACATTCGCATTGCCGTGACTAGTAGCTTGCAATTCGTAGCTCCTGTCCATATACACCTGAACGGAAAAATCGTTTTGCTCACAACCACTCACCAAATTTGGAAAAGTCTGCTGTGTATGACGAAAAAAACACTACCAAGTTTACAGCTCGGTAACTTAGCAGTAAAAAAAAATCTCATCACAGTTTTGTAAATTGCAAGACATCTAAATCCGACGTAGTCAATTTATTTTTTGTGCTTTGAAATATCTAATTTACAAGGTTTCCAAAACCCTTGCAAATATTGCAACGACTTCACGTAAGCTGTAAATATACACGTCACAACTCTTTACTTTAGATGCTCTACAGTAACCACAGATTGTTCACCTTTTCTGCCACGGTTAATTTATCTTGCGAGCACAAGCAACGACAAAGTTGATCTCTCCCCGATACAACAGCACTCCGTAGCTGGCTCAGGAATTACACAAAGGTCCTCGGGTGCGATCATGTAACTAGCGTGCGCTGTTGCGTCATTTTGCGACAGTCTGTTGAAGCCATCCGTATAACTCTTCTTTCGGATCAGGACTTCCCTAACGAACCAGATTCCACCCAGTACGCTAATGCAGTAAGCGCCTCCGCAAAAATACTCCTCGATGACCACTCTTCCTAAGTTCCGAGAAAGGAAACATGAGTGACAACCCAAAGAATTTCGCAGAACAAGGTGTTCTGTCGCGAACCCCGTGCGTCAGGATGACTATACTAAATTTACCTAGGCCCTTTTGCCAGCCTTATTACTCCTCTACGGCGACCACGTCTGCTAAGTGAACCATGCTTGATTACGAACATAGAAGTGGGTGCTGTAGATTATTTCTAATAACACGAAGCCTTCCTGAGAGGCGCAAATCTATCCCCCCCCCCCACCCCACAATTTCATTATGAGGCACGTCGATTGCAGAGACTGCCTATTTATTAATCTTGATACCTGGTATAATTCAGCATGCACCCAACGCACGACCTACGAGTGCCTTTCCATTCCGCCTTTAAATAGCGCGTCTAGCACAGCGGGCGCACTCAGTGGCGCAACGCTGTGGTCACTAAACTGGGGAAGCGCACAACTACAATAAGGAAACCTGCGTACAGCGCAGACAAAGACGAAAGGGCAGAAAGAATGACAAAAGCTTCGTCGTTCTTTTTCTGCTTTCGCCTTTGTCTGCGCTGTACGCAAATTTACAATGGATGACCAACTATAGCCCGTGTACGTAAACCTGGGTAAGGAACACGGTGGTGCTTAGCGCCAAAAAACTTGTTCTTGGCCTAGTTGGCGTTTGTTAAAAGATATTGGCGACATAGAGAATAAAAGTTGGAAACAGGAACGATGGTAACTATACGAAACAATCCTTCCAGGACACAAGCAACCTATATTTGAAAGGATGCGGGCACAGAATGAAACAATTCAGCCGGTCGACCTCAACCACTTCTACTGATGGCGTACGGCATACAAAAACTAGGAAAAGAATATGTAGGGTACGCGTTTTCTGGCGGCTATTAATACGGTTTTCGACCGATGGTTGTATTTCCGTATGCACCAGCGTGCTCAAATGTTAAATTAATTTATTTCAGTCTTCTCATCTCCCTAAAACACGAGCGTTGCTTGAGCTCAATCATCAAAAGTTAGCACTATCCTATACACTAGACCAATTACACAAGCGTCAACTTAGAGAAAGCAAGATTCATGGACACTGGCTTACAGATATACAGCGTGTGGCACCCAAGGAAGATTTTAAAAAAAAATTCTGGAGCGGAGGTCCCCTATGCGCGCCCACGCGAGCGGGTGAAGCCTGGGAAACCGGTTGGCCGCCATCTTGCTCCAGGCAAGAGGAAGCGCAGCTTGAGCACGGGCAGCGTAGTTGTGAGCTTCCGCGGGGGCATTTCAGCATGAGAACTGGATAGTTAGTGTCACTTATTTGGCCGATTTTGTTTTTGTCCTGCAAGATTGAAGGAGGCAGTTTTTTACGCCATAATACATGAGCTGAAGCGTGCCTGATAATACGTAGAATTCGCTTCCAGCATTCCCGAAATGAAGCACATGGTGGAGTTAATAAGTGGTACATAAAATTTTATTCAGCCCCGGCTTTTATACAATTTCAAATGAAAAAAGAAGCATATACAATGTGGTTAATACGCAAATAGATAAAGCTACAAATCCAAAATAACTTCAAAATGCATCATAATGCAGACAGTCACGAAACTAACCGTATGAAACACGCGCCCTTAAAAAGTAAACACAGCAAAAGAAGAGATACGAAAGCAGATGAATTGACTAGCTTGCTGCAGCTCTTGTTTACGCTCGTCTACAAATTTTTAAAAAATAACAGTTCTTGTCAGCCGCGTTCTTACTCCGCTGGAGTTTTAAATGCGAAGCATTTCTTAGCGAACCTTTGGCACATTCAGCGTTTCTATCTACTAATCTATCTACCTAGCCACCTACGCCTGGGTGCTCTCATGATCGCCTCCTTAACTTGGTGTAGACCAAAATCGGCATGGGAGGGTAAGAGGATTTGACGAATATGGCTGTCGGACCATGGCATGAATAACGGGAAAATTCTGTCGCGTAGGTCGTCAAACCCTTTCCTCCAGACACGTGTGGCACATAGCCGTTTACCATTGGCCGCGGTGTATGGTTATGCGCCACAGGTGATTGACACTTTATATCTACCCAAGAACGGCAAAAACAGACATTAGTAATTTAAATGCGAGAGCGTTAAGAAAAACCGACATCGGCAGCGTTGACCCGACGAATGCAAGGAATAAAAATTAGGATCGCAGCAGGAATCGAACCCAAGCATTCTGCGTGGCAATCAAGTTTTCTACCACAGAGGCACGTCAGGTATATAGACTGGTTTGGAAGAACAGCCTATGCAGGCGTAATGTCGGTGCTACGTCAAGTGTGGTCTATCTAGTTTTGCAAGAAAGCAGTGGACAGTAGTATGTACTTCTACAACACCGGCGTCATATCAGATTAACGTCTGTGGTTTCAGTGTTGGCTCCGCTTTTATAGCAGTCTAATAAACATTACATTTGTATTCCTATGCTTCAGCAAGCTATATTGAAGCATTGCTCGACCCCAGATGACTACATTAATGAACGTTACGTATGAAATCCACATGGTTGCACCATAATGTGCACTTAGTTTCAGTAATTCTGGAGTATGTACTCTAACGTCAGGGCTGGCGTTACATAGCACCATAAAGTTACCCTTTAAACGCCAGTGTTCTCGATGTGCCTGGTAAGCCCACGATGTGCACACAGCTACTACACTTACAAAAACACGTTGATCCACCTCGTAACGCTTGGCTCAAAGCCATAAAGTACAGCATAGAAGTACTCGCTGACTGCTTCGCATGAAACAGATTCCCACAACGCGTGGGATCTGGCGAATTTTTGTTTACGGTTGATTTGTTTTGAAATGTGGTGAAGGGCCTGATTTGACAGCGAAAGCTGTTATCAGATCACCACGGCAGTGGGGTAGTTGTCCGCTGCCGCCGCCGGTGTCCGTAACTACTATCGCGTGAAATAAGAAAAAATGAAATGAATAAAAATAAACAGGCTCAGATGGGATTCGAACGCGGGTCCTCAGCGTGGCAGTCGAGTATTCTACCACAGAGCAACACTGGTGACTGGAACTCCTTTGCAAAAACATCCTTATAGGCGTCATGTCGGCCAAGGAATCGCGTTAAATGTGTAATATAGCGTGTCAGATGAGTAAAATAACGACCAGGCGTCGCACAATGCTAATTGCGCAACGAGTGACCAGATCGTTAATTGCTTCAAATCCATTACAAAAGGCTCAGCCATAATTCTTCATCGTCATCAGCCACAGGCAGCTTCAACAAAGTACACATAATGCCTTACAGATGTGTCGCGGGTACCTCACTTATCCGCAGAAAGACGAATAATGGCATAGCGATTGCTTCCCTACTTCACAAAAATTATGATTTGGGTAACTTGCAAGTGTACTTATATTAGTTTCCCCAAGAGAGTTTAGAACGGGCTATAGAAAGAGTAACAGCACAGTAACAGCTTTCGCTGTTACTGTGCTGGGCCTGCGCCGGGCCTGCGCGCTCCGCGTAGGCCCGGCGTTTCTTGCGTACAGCTTGGCAATATTCTACAAATTGTAAATGTGGTGATCGAGTGGATCGCAGTCCAAAAAATGATACATCCACAACACTCGCTTGTCACCAAAAGAGTGGAGAAATTCGCCAACTGTGGAACTTCCACGCGGGCTCAAGCGACGACCCACACGTTTTCTGCCTGGAGCAATATGGCGGTCGTCGGCTTCAGCGACGGCGCTCCGCCTCCACT
The DNA here is from genome assembly GCF_013339695.2 of Rhipicephalus sanguineus. Lineage (NCBI taxonomy): Eukaryota > Metazoa > Arthropoda > Arachnida > Ixodida > Ixodidae > Rhipicephalus > Rhipicephalus sanguineus. Next base: position 21,014,115 of record NC_051177.1, on the reverse strand, counting down.
CCAGAAGTTTTTTTTTCAACCTCCTTGGTGGCAGCGCTCTAAAAACAATTCTTGTCTACCGATAAAATATGCCATCTTGCGCGACAAATTGACACTGCAACACAGTGCATTGCACAGTATTACTTCTCATGTCTCAGTAAAACACGGCCTGCCTGGCAGCACTCGCAGACATATCGTTTCAAATTGAACCTTTATTTGTCTATACTCCCCATCCCTGACACCCTCATTTCGCTTATGGCTCAGTTCATATAAAGGCGGATGTATTACAGCGAAGTTGTCGTAGTCGATCCTATGCCGCCATTTTCGCCAGTCAAGTGACCTGAGAGGCGAGAGTGAGGGTCGGCGGAAAGGGGTAAATGGCTGCGCCTCGCCGAGATTGCCGAGAGAGAGGCTCGTCCGGAGGGAGATGGTGAGGAGCGTCGTTGTACGCTCGCTGGCATGGGGAGGTGGCGTGGTAGTTAGTATGTGGTGTAAGCGCGCGCTTTTCACACCTAGCGGCGTATTTAAATTACACGATGTCGCTAGAAATCCCATGATGCGAGGCGTTCACTGAAACGTCATTGCCCGAGCCGGCAGGTCACGTGATCTCGCTTTGACCAATGAGTTGTAACCGCGCGAATTTCAATTCTAGATGTGGATTTACGAAAATCTGTCTAGCCGATCACATACACTCGCGCGCTTGCAGGTTTGCTGTCCGACAGCTTTCGCGTCGTGCAACTGGCTGAATTTCTTTGTGTATGCGTATGCCGTAGCATGGTTGGACGATGGCGGGCGATCCCGGGCGTGGCAGCCGCGCGTCTGCCTTCGAGTTACTCAATGCCGAGACTGAGGGCACGCGGTCGTCTCCGACAGTACATACAATGGTTCTGTCTTGCACAGTTGGCCTGCACCAAGCATAACGATAACTGATACTGTATAGAGTGCGAACTGAGATTACCTTGGGTTCAGGCAGTGCACGTTAGTGTGGACGTGTGTTCGAAGGCCAGCACACCGTTGTCATTCCGCCATTCTATCGCCTTTATTCCGCTGTCGTCATAGGCGTGCGCAGGGTTCCCCATCAGGGGGGGGGGCAAAGGTTCATCGCAGCGCCCCCCCACTCTACTAAGTCAATGCATGGGGCAGATTTTGCGCCCCCCCCCCCCTCTTAGGTGAGTGTAAGGGTCAATGTACGGGGCAGATTTTGCGCCTCCCCCTCTTAGGTGATTAGGGGGGGGCGCCCCCCCTGCCCCCCCTGTGAGCACGCCTATGGCTGTCGTCATTCCATTGGCACTAGATTATACAGAACTGAGCATTCCCTGTGTAATGCGTCTCCAACATGACTGTGTGCTTGCATCACTCTGGCTAATGGTAACTGAACAGTACCAGCGTCACTCTGGCTAACGGTAACTGAACAGTACCAGCGTTCTTCAGAAGCACCGATAGAAGCTTCACTCTATCCAGTATTTATATTATTGTTATTATTTATATTGTAAATATATTATTATTGTTTTATTATTTATAATATTTATCCCTCTCTTCTTTTCTGCTTATCTTTCGTGCAACGGAGCTACGCTTTGTGAGAACAGGTTAGGTAACCGAGTCTTGTTATCCTGTATTTCATTACGTTGCTTTTACCGCCCTCTGTCTCGCGAGTTCGGGGCTTCGCCGGGCAACATGATCTCATTATATTTACAGCTCTACAAATCGCTGCTGTCGATAGTCAAAAGCGAAATATTATTTTACCGAAACAATATTTAAGAGCTGTGATCTAAGAGGTTTCAGTAGCGACGCAACGGAGAAAGCTCGAGTCTCTCTCATATTTAGCTTGGCTCTCAAAGATATCAGGTCGCCTTGAAGCAGAAAATCCAGACTTCCCTTCCGTTCTGGGGATAGCAAGGAAAGAGGGGACGCAAGAGAGAGGACGCCATTTGTGGCCTAGCAAGGCGTCTCATTCATCTCCCTGCGGCCAACGACGATTCCCGTGCCTCCTCAGCACTTCCTGCTTTCTACCCCGCTTAGGATGCTCCCACGATGCCCTTATCAAATTTACGTCCTCCACTTTGAAACGCGCTATCGAGCGATCGACATTTTTCCGCGCCATTTCGCCCACACTCGTGGAGGGGTTTTGTTTCCCTCGCGCATTCTCTTATTCGAGCGTGAGCGCTTGTTTACGCTTGCGTTCGCATTCGTACGTCAGAGAGCTAGAACCGTGCAATGCTCCGAGGTCGGGAGTGCTAGTCAGCACGAAACAAATGGAAGAGAAGAAGGCGATGGCTTAGCAGTGCTGTAGTTTCCGCTAATCAACGTGACGTCTGCTCAGAAAGTAAGCAAAGATGAGATCGCATGGTGCAAGATATGTGGCCCCTATACAGCACAAGGAGGAAGAGATGCAAGTACCTTGAATAGCTAACAATTCCCAAATGACGCAGTGCCCACTGAAGCGCTACTCTTGCTGCTCACTGGTAATTTGCAATGCACGAATCTCGGTTGTCTCAGCACTGCACAGTTTTACGAGACCGCATATAGCCGACACTGATGCGTCTTGCTGCATGAAAATGTCAAGTCAGCGGCGCTTCCTTCCAGGCCCTCACTTACGAAGCTTTGGGATTTCGCGTGTCTACCTTTGTAGTAAATTTGGCAAGAAAAGAGCTGCTCAGTCCCTGGCTCTTGGCTTTCTGGAGCTGTAGTAACAGAAAAAAAAGAAGACCTGGGCGTCGCCTCTTGACCAAAGTTTCAAAGTTGAAGCCAAGGAAGAACTGGTCATTATACGAAACGCCCACCGACTCACATCTTTGCTGCTCTTTCACGTTCGAGGTTGTCAGAATGAAAGCCACAGGCTTAGTCTTGACAAATTGCCAGAGCTGTGAGGTCACTCACCCGAAGGCTGTCCTCTTGGTCCATTTCACGCGCTGACCATTGAAGCATATTCAGCCATACTTCATGTTGTTGTCTCTCAATTAGTTTTTTTTTTATTTTTATTTATTACTTTTGGTGCTCGAATCGAAGCTGGCTTGCGATTGTTAAAGGGCCCTTAAACCACCCAGGGGTCGAAATTTAGTTGTGGTGTGACAGTTGTGCACGAGTCTACAACGAACGCATAGCCGTGAGAATTTTCCGAAACGGTGCCGTAATAGCGGAGTTGCACGCGTTTGATGATCGAAGCGCTGCGATCGCTCGTTTCGCTCTTTCTTTATCACGCAGATAGTGCGAATATATACCTCTACTGGTAATAAATTTGGCGGCTTTTAGCCCTTGCTGGCACCCCACAGCTTTGACTTCCGCTATATTTAAGAATAGCACAGCGTCATCGTTACGTGATTGGGACTCGTGCCTACTGCGTTTGTTGATGATGCCATCATAGCCGCCCCATACTCAGTTAGTCGAATGCAACGAAAGCTGAACACTAGTCAAGGCATCTCCGCATAAGGACTGCTGTCTAGACGCGAAGTAGTTGAATTTGTTTCTGTGGTAAGGCCGAGACGCGCACATGTACTACAATTGCAGCGCACGGCGGCACTCGTCCCCGTGTCCTGATGATCTTCCAATCACGGGTCATTAATTCTGAATACAACCGGGAACTCATTAAAAGCGCTTCGAACAGCCTCTCGGTGGGCGCATTTTCCGCATTCTTGCTTTGTGTCTGACGAGGGGTTATGATGATAAAAGAGGCGAAGGGCTGTGCTGTTCGTGTTTGCTCCTTTGTCGTCTTTCCACTGATGCACAGCGTTCGTTTACTCTCCATCATCGGAACGCAACTTTGTTTACTTTTTCATGTGCAAGTACGTGTCTCTGTAGACAGTAACAACGAACATAAAATAAGTGGACGCTCTATTACTGGATTTCGCGTAGGCATTCTTTATCTTTAGCTTTCTTCTTTGAAGCCTCCGAGCTCATGCGCTCCCGCTAGATGTGTCCCATTTCCTGTTTCGAAGATTGTATCTTCTGAGAGATTGAGGCCGCGTCACCAGAACTAGTCCGAGATTCTGGGAATAGAAAGCAAGACGGGTGCGCTTTCCGCCTTTATCTGCATCAAGACAGGCAACGCAATGAAATAAAGAACAATACAATGAAAATAATAAGCAAGAAATGTAACAATTAATTTAAATAAAGAAATAAATAAGCAACTAAATAGAAAGAGATTCTTTATTTGGGAAAATTAGGTGAATAGTGGGGGTAAGTGACGCAGTAACTGTCTCTCAGGCGAGGACACCACAACTTGGCGAGAAAGAAAGAGATTCTTAAGTAAATAAATAAATAAATAGGGCAGGAAAAGGTTAGGGAGAGAAGGAGAAAGGAAGGGGGGAAAGAAAGAAAGCTTTCTCTCAGCTTTACAGGAAAAGTGAATAACGCGTGGCACTTCTGACTTTTCCACTGGGTGCTAGTTTCAAGCGCGGCAAGTTTTGCGATGCGTTCCCCCCGATCACATGAGCGAGTTGGAGAGCAGTTACAAGAGTGCGGTGCTGGGCCTGTTGGTACATAGTTTGAAAAATCGACGAAGCCAGCCTTGAGGAACGCGTACACAAGAGGAGAAAATTCCAGGAACACACAGAGGCTGGGGTGTGTGTTCGTGAAATTTTCTCTTGTGTACGCGTCCTTCAAGGCTGGCTTCGTCGATTTTCCAAAGCAGTTAGGAGTTTTAGTCTTGATTGTCGTAGCACAAGTTATTTAGTCCGCCAGCTGGCCGAAAGAATACATCAATTTCCCCTTTAATATATAGTGACGCTTGTGTAAACTCTTGAGCAATATTTGCTATTAAATGTAAAGCTATATTTATTGAGATATATTGTCAAATGTTATTAAAGAAATTCTGATATTTTACATGGAAACGATAAAAGCTAATGAATGAGCAGGAAGTTCAGCACAGAATACTTTTTGTTGGGTCAACATATATAAAGATGGGTAAACGGGGGCTCCATAGGTAAAAAAAAAGGCACAGTGTCACCGCAAGGGCGAAGCAATGAATGCTATAGCAACAAAGTGTAGTGTTATACGAAGTGAGGCTTGCCGCTAACTCTTTTGGATCCGATCTTACGCAATTCTACAAAACGCTCGTGTAAAAGAATACGGCCGCTCCATGGACACTTTTCGCACGGTCTCTTCGCGTTGAGAGTGCTGCACGTAGAAGGGTATACGAGCCGCCCGCTGATGGCTGCCGAGATAGCGATGTAGAGCGCGCGCCATTAAAGGAGTAGCGACACGAAAATTCGGACACAATTTGAATGTTGCATCACACTAACGGGTGCATATAGGTGCCGTCTGTACAATATCAGCGACAAATACAGTCTAAAAAGTATTTTGATTTAGTTTTGATGTTCGTGAAAGTGCCGAATTGGAAATGGAAGCAAAAAGCGATGATGTAACCTAGCGGGGCCTTTTTGTAAGCAACGTACGTCACGAGTTCTGGCCGGGTTACCTAAGTCGTTTACGAGACGGAAACAATGGTGGCGACACCTGATGATCCATAGCATAACTAGAGACCTACAAGATACCATTGCAGCGACTTACCCGCTTACTGACTCTGTGTAAAGAATTAGTAGTGTGATAATTAGCAGCCCACAGTATTCTCATTGCCTTTTTTTTGCGACAAGAACGGCAACGCTACAGAGAAAAGAGAATAAAAATTATTCTAGTTGGACAAAGCGCCACTAGATGTAGCTACCGGCTCCGCGGCTGCTGTTACTGCTGCAGCCATCAACAGCTTCAGTAACCAGGTATCTGCAACCATTAAGAAGTCTACAGACAAACTAAAGCTCTCTACTGCCGGGATCGTAAGGCGTAGTGGACAGATGACTGCTTCGGCGTTCCGACGTGCGTACGTGGGATTGGTATGCCTTGAGAACGCAGCATTTCCCGATCTAAATACCAGTCAGTAAAGCGTACATCACGTCATTTGCATATTACACATAAACACTGGTAATGAGCGCCAATATTGTGATTTCACTGCTTCCTTCGTCACTTCTCAACCTGCTACTTTACAAATGATCGAAGCGAAAATGTTTCAGCACGTCTATTGCTGCGGCTGCTCCAAGCCTCACGGAAAACGTCGCCTCAGTTGGACGACGACGTCAAGAACAAAATCGCAGCCATCGGCGAGATTCGCGAAGTGAATCGAGCTTTTCTGACTGATTTATACTTTCTCCCAGCTCTTTCGTCCGTCGCCGCACATAGATACGCAACGTTGTTTGACGATTGAGGATACAAGCACTCGCAACGCTGGCACAACAGACGAAACAGCAGCACTAACATGGCGCAAGTTGGCCAGTGACGTCACTGGCTCTCGCGGTCTCCTTATAGTATTTGCTAACAGGTAGGCCTACTCATAGGCGTGCGCACAGGGGGGGGGGGGGGCAGGGGGGGCGGCCGCCCCCCCTAATCACCTGAGAGGGGGGGCGCAAAATCTACCGCGTACCTTGACCCTTATGGTCACCTAAGAGGAGGGGGGGGCGCAAAATCTGCCCCAGACATTGACTCAGTAGGATGGGGGGGAGGCGCTGCGACGAACCTTTGCCCCCCCTAATGGGGAATCCTGCGCACGCCTGTGGGCCTACTACTTCACGGGGCCACCGAGTGCTCTTCGAAATCGAAACTGCCTCCAGTCGTAACATACGAACATATAGTAAAACATTCGTGTCGCGCTGGGGCAATTGAGTTTCGTTGCCGCTACCACTGAGTCAGTAGCCACTGTTTAAAAGCAAAAAACAGAGGTTCACAAATTTTCTGTCACCGCTCCTTTAAAATCAAACGTCACAGTTCCTGCTCGAGTGACACCCCCCCCCCCACACACACACCCCGCCACCCCTCCCGTCCTCTCGTGCTCGTTAAAGACGGGCAGGGCGTTTCCTCTCTGCTTTGACGTCAGGCCTCTGGAGCGGGGTGATGTTATCGCATGCACCCTCCGAGCGACGGAGATGGGTTGGCTCGTTTGATCTCTGCTTAAGGCCGTCGCCCCCGATTACCAGTAGGCAGAACTTAGGAAGCGCGGGAGGATGTTATCAATTTAGACTTTATAGGGGACATGACAGGGACTGCGACGGCGACGGCAAAAACCCGTCGAGAGTGTCCATATAATTGCTGTCGCAATAAAACGAAGTAAAAATGAAAAACGTTCAGAAGATGCCATTGTGTATGTTCTCATAAGTCGGTGAAGACGTCCCGCTGAGTCACACCGCGTCACACGGCGCACAGCATTCCGACTGCGACGAAATCAGAATTTCTGACTGCGACATTGGTGACGTATACGTACATGCGTGCGTACAATTGCTTAACTGTGTTTCTAGAATTACCACCTATAGCCGTCAAGGAAGCTTCACACCTTCTTCTCACATTTATAAGAGATAATGATCTCTTCGACAGCTGTGAGAGTGTCACAGCAGGAGATGTTCAATTAGAACATTTCACAATTATGAGACTAGGCATGCTCCATTTCTTTATATGTCAGTGTAAATAAGGCAGAATTTCTTGAAGCAGTAACACGCATAAAAATGGCAAACAAAAAAAGGATGCAGTACTAGAGATGCGAAAACAAATCAGGTTACAAAGCCTGTAAAATACCAATTATCTGTGATGCATTCAGGCAGACACAGCGCGTCACCGTTCTGCTGTAATTCATCCGCGCCCGTCCTTTCTGCAACACACTATTTTTTGTGGTTCTTAAAGCAGCCTATTTATCAACTCATAATTCTGTGTCGATGTAACCACGGGTTCCTGTCGCTGTGATTACTTTACACCAAAAAACACCGCCGGTGCTAGACTGGTATGTTTTTGCAAGAAATTAAGACTTTCGCTAGCCGTAGGACGTCTCTTCTTCTCTTGAGGAGAACTTGAGGTTGGGCCAGGGAGTATTTAGTACCTGAAAGAATAAAGGGAGAATAACCATCCTTCACAAGCTGCCATGGCTTGTCAAGATACCCATGAGTCACAGTGTCAAGGTACAACTGAGCCATAAAGCGTCATAGGGCGCACGGTTTTGCACGCTGCAGAGGACGCGAACGATAACGAACAGGGAAAGAAACCGCGAACAACGTGTCGTCGTCCGTGTTTTATTTCTCTGTTTCTGTCTGTCTTTAGCGGTAACCATTTCATACTTCTTGCTCCTAAGGACTTGCTCTTAAGAACTTGCTCTTGAGGATCTACCACACTTGTAATGAATTACACCAAGGTCATTAAAATGTAATTACCTGTTGAAATTGGGGCTTCACTGAGTTTTGAGTTATTAAAAAGTATCTGCATATGCTGTGCATATGAGGTACCACACCTTATTTAGCTAGCACGCAATACAATACACGTGGACGTATTTCGTTGTGAAATGCACCTTAGTAGGACGTTATGCTGAGGTGTCTAGCTCATACACTCTAAGATCGGGTAACAAGGGTGTATTTTTGCACCACAACAATAATCGTCATTTGGATTGCTTTCGTTTGCTTTCTTGAAAACTCGGTGCTCGCCACTTTCCTAACAAGAATGCTGTGTCACGCTGATAACGCGCACGTCGTTCGTAACCAAAAAGTGCTTGGCGCGCAGCGGTAATGCAACGAAAGGCGCGCAATATGGATGACGAGTATTGTTGCGGGACAAAAATGCACCCTTTTTACTCTCTCATTTTTGGAATATACTTGCGGAGTTGAGAAGAAAGAGGGAAACGACGAGGAAAGGCAGGGAGGTTAACCAAGCTTTGGCTCGGTTGGCTACCCTACACGTGGGGTTGCAGAGCTGAGGAGGGCACAACTTAGGACAGGACGGTGAAAAAGAAACAAGACGTGCGCTAGTTTTAGCTCTTTTCTCGCGTTTTCTTCACCGTCCTGTTAGAGGCTGCGCTCTCTTCAATTGTGAAACATGTAGGTTTAACTGTGAATGTCCAGGCTAAAGATCTCTACGTTACCTCCCGACAAAATTCAGGTGTGGCACATCGTTAGAGTAAGCGCCGTCTTATGAAAATGCCTCGTCCTTCCCCGGAATCCTCGGCGAATGAAAAGTACAAAGACGCAATGGCAACGGGCAGTTTCGTGCGCTTGTTTTAACGGGACAGCGTTAAAGAGCTCGTTTCGCAGTAATTCCAGTGGCGGTATCGGTGTCGGCGTCGTTGGTTGTGAGTGAAAAATCATCTTGTCCGTGACCGAAAAATCGAGAAAGATGCAAATAAAATAAATAATAAAAAACTTCGCTTCGAACGAGAATCGAGTCCAGGCTGTTTTCGATGCAAGGAGGTGTTCTCACAGAGCGACGCTATTGCTTGAAACTGCTTGGGGAAAAAACACTATATATATGAATGTCATGTAGTGATAAGAGTCTCCTTAACGCATGTAATATTTCATAGCAGAAGACCTATAGGATCGCGCCAGGCGTCAAAACATGTGAATTGCGCAACGCGTGGGTGTTTTAAAGGCCCACCCATTACAAAGCCCTCAGACATAGTTAATCATCATCAGCTGCAATGCCTGAAAAATTACACCATCTCCCACTAAAGAGAACCATGTATGGATGCGAAGCAGTGGGGAGATGGTTCGCTTGAGCGGAAGATGGCGTAATCTTTTTTAGGAGCTGGCTCGCCAGGTTCTTAAGCTGGGGTGAAGTCCCGCGCCGTAAGCTGCATCCATCCATTCAAAGCGTCGGGGAACGCGAAGAGGAACGCTACGCGCGTCGTGTCTTCCCTCTAGCCTGGCCGTTAATTCTCACAGGGCGAGCCGGGAACGCGGTCGACAGGCGCGCGAGAGGGGGGAGCGTAGGAGGGGAGAGAGAAGGGGAGGGGACGCGCATGCGCTGGCGCTCATCGCGGCGTTGCGCAGAAGAGAATGAGGCGCCCGAGAAGACGGGAGCGTAGGAGAGGAGAGGAGGGGGAGGATTCGCATGCGCAGTAAGGGTGGTCACGCCGCACACCACCACCACCACCGGATTGTACTCCGCCATAAGCTGCTTCGCATCTAAAAAGTGAGCAGCTGCGTAGGTTCGCGTGTTGCCTTCCGTACGCGTAGTGAGCATTTCGCTGATTCGCAGGAAGAATTATGGCGCAGTGGACACTTAACAACTGTACTTGCAGTAGGCATTCAAGGATAGTTGGAACGGCCAATTTTAAGCAAACACTCGTTCGTTTTCTCACGTCATGGTTGAGGCATGTACCGAGAGGTGAAGCCCGGCTAGCAATTGAGAAGGCGATGCGCACGAGATCTGACTACGCTATAGCGCTCTACTCTTGAGGGCGAAGCTCAAGCGTCCTTCATGTTTTTTTTGTCTGAAATATATATATTTTAACGACGAAGAAATATCGATGTGGCTTGCACTAATGAACCATAAGTGCTTTCGTCTCTCGAGACACACTTTGTTAGCGACGAGCCGCTCATCACACAATTGAACAAGCATGCTAGTGAGAATGGTTGGAGGTCTCCAGGAAAGTTCAAGTAATGACCTTCCCTTACAAAAGCAGAATTGCCAGAGTTCGCGGCCCTCTCCACCAAACCACAAATGCAGGAAGAAACACTCGTTTTAGCGCCTTTCTATATTTTCCTTCCCTTTACTTATTTGTCTCCTTATCTTGCCAATCAGCGGTGCCTCCAAGTCCTCCGACAAACGAGCCCCAAATAAGGAAACCAATCAACAAAACAATCACAACAACCCACAGTTCTTAACTCAATTGCGCCGCCCAGTACGCAGGCGGCGGCAGCGGCTATTTCCCTTGACCGTCCCGCTGCTGGCAGGTGCTGGCCTCTCTGTTGTTCCCCTGGGGTCGATCGGCACAAACGAGCTGTTTTCACAGTTTAGTGATATCACTGTTTCTCACCGCCTCAGTCACGGGGAGGCTGAGTTCTCCCCCGAGAGAACAAAAAGGGCGAAGAAGCAGTGCTTAGACCGCGACATTTGGAGACCGCTCTTTATCTTACTCTTGCCACATTTTCAGCCGTTCGTATTTCAACGTTTCTCCGCGTTCGCTGCAGCGATTGACGATACGGCGTTCGCAGTGAACCTCAATAGTGCCACCACCTGCTTCCTCCGCATATTTAGTCTTCTTTGCTAGTCACGCTTGTTACTGTTATTCAAAATACACCCAAAGGCACTCATTACGAGGGTATTCTTCGGATAAGGGGCACACCAGCATTAGTTAAAGATTACGCATCTTAATGACAAGAGAACGGACGAAATGATATATGGCAAAACAAAGGTAATGTACAAAATAAGCTTGCAAACAAATATTGCCGAGGAAGCATTGGAATATATTAAGAATACGCATAAGGCCATAAAATCAAAACAGCAACAGAGATTGCTACAAATGATCACTGCAAAGTTTAAGTAATAATAATAATAATAATAATAATAATAATAATAATAATAATAATATAATAATACTTAATAATCATAACAGGTGACAAGTCGTGAGTGATATAGACCTTGAAACTTGGTTTGGTCGGGTTCGTTGGCAATGCTTGAAAGTACACCGTTGCATTCAGTTATTGGGCGCAGTCCTCCTCACTGCTGAGATCCGAGGCCCTTTGGTTGGGGCACAGCCAGAACATATGATCAAATAGACACGGAGAAATTAATTATTTAAATGCGAGAGCGTAAAGAAAAACCGACATCGGCAGCGTTGACCCGACTAATGCAAAGAAGGAAAATCAGGATCCCAGCAGGAATCGAACCCAATCATTGTGAGTGGCAGTCACATACTCCACCATGACTGAGCCACGCCACGTCTTGAAACTGCCTTGGAAGAACACCCTACGCAGGCGTAATGTCGGAGCAGTGTTAATTCTGGTTGCTATGCTGGCTATCTAATTTCATTAAAAAAACAATAAACATTACATATGTACTCCTATGATACGGGCGTAATGCCGGGTTAACGTCAGTTTGGTTCCAGTGTTGGCTCCGCTTTCATAGAAGTCTAATAAACATTATATTTGCATTCCTATGATTCAGCAAGCTATTGGGGGCGAGGAGTTACGGAGTCGCTCTCTATCGGACGCGCATCGATTGCGTGCTGGCAGGATACCGCCGGCGCGCTCCCTATAGCTGTCGTTGTTGGCGCCCTACAAAAACACCTCGCGGAAGCCCTCCGGCACATTTCTGTGAGTACTTTCGAAACGAAATATGTTCTTTACTGTCAAAATAATAATTTTCGACGAACAGAAAGTAAAAGATAGTTTACAGTCGCTGTCTCTTTGCAGAAAACGGAGCGTCCGCTTCACATGGTCACCACGATGGAGACCCTTGAACCGGCTTTCTTTTTTTTTTTTTTGCACTGGCAGAGTGCAAACTGTGTGAAATATGTTGTTAGAGTAGACTACCTGTGTAACCAAATGGAGCATAACACATAGAAGCCTCAAGCCAGCGATCGTACGGGTTCGCGGCGACCGACGATGCTTCTGCTTGTATGAGCGTCTGCATGTATGTCCGTACTCGTGATTTCGCTTTCGCTGCGAGCGCGTTTTGGCACCGTGCTGTGACCTTTAGGCCGCACAATGTTAGAATTTGTGAATACACAAACAGCTGTTGTTCTGGGGACGCTGTCAGAGCAGTTGAAAAATGATTTCGTTACCACTATGACTTCGGCGCGCCTATGGCAACTTGTGATGTGCCGTAACGGCGCTTCAATCTTTTATTTTTGTCTAAATTCCTGTACGTTTCAATGTAATTTGACAGGTTGCCGCGCACTGCATATTGATCGGTCTTCTCAGCGAGCTCTTGACGCTGTTTCTGTTTCTTATTTCAGTGCGTTCGTTTCGTTTCGCGCTCACACAACGCGCGAATATTTTCCTTATAATGATCGTGCTCTTTGCATTCCAGTGAACTTGCCGCTCTCTGCAATCAACAAATTCATACATCAAAGCTTCACCACTTTGAGATTGCTGGTGAAAGGTGAAGCGGTCATACGAGGCCAAACATAGTACCATGCAACGCTAAGGAAAACGAACAAAATACGGTAACTTTCACCAGACTTGTTCTACAAACGTCGTCTGTGAACAAGGACCCACATGAACTTGAAATAGCGGTGAAAGAAAGAGAAGTTATTGCAGCAACCTGCAGCTGCAAAGCATAGTAAACGCAATGCGTAAAGAATAAGATGCAATATTTTAATGAAGAGCATGATTTGGCGAGTTGCCCAGCAATTTTGGCAATAGTGCCACATAAATAAGTAAGGCTCCAAGAAAAAAAAACATGGGGTTGGAGAGGCCCACCTTGAGTTTTAGAGTGCCACAAATGAATTTGGGCTTTTTAAAGAAAGCACGCAGTGTTTGCGTCTAAAGAACGCAAACTTCACTGAAAAAAATGTTATTGCCAACCTAAATGCAGCACACATCAGCCGCGACATTTGACTCGCTCGCTGTGTACATCCACCAGCAAACTTCGTGTAGCTTATGAAGGTGAAAGCCTTAGATGCCTCATCGAACGGGAAGATTGACTGTCGGCCACCTGCGTCGGTGGCGTCAACTCGAGTGATGCAAAAAATTATCACGTGAAGACGTCATTATATGACGTCACAAGTCACCAGAATTTGTGACGTCGTGATGACGTCACCATGACGCCACATAACGTAACGTCACATGACGTATTCACACTACGTGGTCACTTTGCATTGCCCCCGTGATTGGTGGGCCGATCACGGAGGCAGTTCAAAACCGCCTTAGGTGTAGAAAGTTTTTGTAAGGGGGGTGGGGAGAATCGATACATCGACTGACAAAAAGAAGAAGATGGTTTTCGCATTCCAGTCATCTTAGGGGAATGCATAAGGGAGTTTTTTAATCCAGCGTATCTAAACAATCACATAAGTAGCTGCTGCCGATTTTGTGGACATTGAGCACGGGGCCGACGATCAAGAGGTCGCACGCGAAGGTTATGAGATGGTATCGCACCTGGTAAAATGTAGCGCCTTTTCCATCCTACGGGAGATAAGGACTATTAGCCGGCGGGAAGCGCGCGCGAACGATCGTCTGAGTGAGCGCTTTCTGCTACTCACCGAACATCGCAGCCCAGACGCAGTAGCGAAAGTCTTCGTCGCGGAAGTGCTTGTTGCACACACGACTCGTAGCCAATGGCTGCTCGCCGGTATTTAGCTTCACAACCCACCCTTCACGCAGTTTCTTGTCCCGCAGATACAAGTGCAGGCTGACACCGGGCTCCGTTGCGTAAGTGCGGCACCGAGCAGTAGAACAGCATGTTCGTCGTCTTCGGAGGCAACCACTTTTACTACAAAAGGTTCAGTTGTGTTCAAAATGCGAGAAAACCTACGCGTTTGAACAGACCACAACGCAGGTGGACCTTGAAACTCGTTTTTCAAAGCACGCGGCAGTGCTCCACAAGAAGCCGACGGGGCCGCTGAGACCACGTGATCCTGCCAAGCACGTCACGCCGACGGTGGCGCCGGCTTTCCAGTGGTGGGCCTCGCGCCCAATATTAAAGCGTTGCTCGACCTCGGAGGAATGCGCTAATGAAAGTTACGTATGACATTCACATGATTGCACCGTAAATCGCCCTTCGTTTAAATAATATTCACGTCTGTGTGCCCTAAGTTACCCTTTAAACGTCAGTATAGTTGACGTGCCTGCCAAGGCCACGATGCGCACACACCTAATATACGCTTACAAAAACACGTCGATCCACCTCGTAATGCTAGGATCAAAGCTGAGAGAGAGAGAGAGAGAGAGAATGAATGTAGGAAAGGCAGGGAGGTTAACTAGACAATGCGTCCAGTTTGTTACGCTACACATTGCGAGGAGGAATAGAGGAGTAAAAGAGAGAGAGAGAAGGATAGACACATGTCACATCACACACACAGTGCCGAGTTTCACAGGCGGTCTGACGCTGCCAGCAGTCTTCGAGGCCTTGCACAGGAGATCACGCTCGCTCTATGGTGCCCACCAAGCAGCCAAACAAACCGGACTAATCGTCAACGCCACCTGTCCTCTTTGATGCATATCTGTATGCCAACTGGACTCCGCCGAAGAGAGGCCACACTGCTTTATCGCTTGTGGCTAGGGGTGGCATTTACGAAATCCTATTCCTTTCGAATTGGAATGGCCGACAACGCTCTCTGCGATGCCTGTCGTTGCGAGGAGACGCTACACCACGTCCTGTGCGACTGTCCGGTATATAATGCTCAGACACAGTCATTGGCGTCCGTTCTAGCGCGCCTTGATAGTAGACCAATGTCTGTTCAAACAATACTTGCATGTTGTCAACAGAAGACATCACAACTGAAGGCGACGAAGGCACTGCTGAGGTTTTTGAGAGCGACGAACTTGGCCAAGCGCCTGTGACAGAAATGTCGCGTACCACGCAGGAGTGACCAACTACCACGTAAGAGTGACCGACTGTTTCTATGTGTGCTATGCTACCACGCAAGAGTGACCGACTGATTCTATGTGTGCTGTGTCGTGCTATCTTTCCATCTTTCTCTCTCTCTCTCTTTCCTCTCCATCTTTAAATCTCCCCCACCCTGTCCCCATGTGTAGGGTAGCAAACCGGTTGTCCTATACTGGTTAACCTCCCTGCCTTTCCTTCTCTACTATTTCTTCTCTCTCTTTCACAGGCGGTCGCTCAATAAGGTTCTTTTCAAGTACCGCAGGAGGGCTCGTGTGGCTTTCTGGGCTGATATGCTGCGCGACCAGGCTCCTAAGATCGACCAGGCTCTAAGATTAAAGGGCCGGTCATCCAGTCTATTCAAGGCACACTGGAGAGTCCGGCGATCTTCATCAAATTGGCCACAGTGGTACAAGAGATGTTCAATAGTCTCTATACAATTGCAGCTTTCGCACATGGATGAATCTGCCATGCCAATGCGATGGCTGATTGAGTTAGTACACGCTACACCGATCCACAACCGGCATAGCATTGTAACGTCACGTCGAGGATCAAAGATGAAAACTGCGGCATAGATAGGAGCTCGCTGATTGCGCATGAAACCGATTCCCACAAGGCGTGGGATCGGCCGAATTTTTCGCTCACAAAACACGCAGACTTCCACTACGTCTCGTTTTGGTCCTTACACACTTACTAATATCCTCATGACCATACGAAGGAGCGTTTCTCTTATTCGAAATACGTGAATAGCCTTTCCAAGTTATTCTGTTGTAGTTTCTTTTTTCGAAGAATTTGTTTAGAAAGTATTGCGGGACATTTTTGCTGCAAATCTTCAAGACATCCTTTCCGATCATGGAGAGAAGAAGCAGGAGAGTCGCTTGCACCGATTCGAAGCAATAACACCTTATTCAAGAAAATTTTATCTTCAGTAGAAATAGTTACATTTAAGCCGCCTTACCAAGCCTCACTTGAATTGCGAGCACTCATCTGCCACAACACTCATTACACGAAGAAAAAAGGAAACAAGGAATCACACACCGGAGCTATGCTTCTTTTGTGTACGCGCGTAAGGACATCCACGAAGTTTTCATGTGTGTTCCATTTGCTTTTTACGTTTTTCCAGCTGCAGTTACCAAATCGGGAAATGTCTGCAATTAGTTCAAGAGCAAAAGTTCCGTTTCGCAATTATCTGTTGCAGTTGTTACAAAAGATCTCTGTATCCATGGCCCTGTTCTCTCATGCGTTCGGAATGACCCCTCGTTACGACAGCGACATTCATTCCGGGAACAAACGGCGACAGAATCCAATCCTCTGTCCCGAACTGCGCCACTATATTTTTCCATTCTTCCTCCTCTCCTTCTTCTCTTTTGATAAGGGGGTGCGGGTATGGTTGCGCGCGTGAACGCGTGTGTTTGTGAGTTACACGCATGGCACTTTTACTTCACGGGTTCTTTCATTCTTTGCCCCCCCCCCCCCCTCCTCTAGAAAATGTTGCAACACGAATCGTCGCTTGCACAGTGAACAGACCTTACGACATGTCTCTTCATCACTCCAAAACAGCCAGGATTGCTTTCTTTTCAAGAGCGTGTCACGTGTCACAGACATGGGAATTTGGGACAGCTGGGATTCAGTGTCGAAGTTCTATACATCTTCGAGCCTAGGCAAATGAATAACGCATTTATGTTTAGTAAATGCCTAAGCATTTCTATGTCGGTGCAACGAAGAACACTGCCCCTCCGTCCCTCTGCCACGTAAGAAGAATCAATATAAAACAATGTGAAAGCAAACTAAAACGAGAAGGAAAATTGCTGGTGGTGGTGGGCCCTAGGTCTGAAGGAGAGTTTCTTACCCATTGAGCTAAACACCGACTTTTTTTTGTCTTTGTTTTTCTTTCATGACTGCAAGGACATCATTGCCAGTAGCTCATCTAAATTATTTATACGCATGTAGAAGGTGAACACGTGATTTCAATTGATTTGACTTGATTAAAATCATGTATTCATCTATTGCGTAATCATGTAATCATGCATTCATATATATCACAAGTCATGAATAGTAGTTTGCCCTCAAGAGAAAGGCATATAACAGCTGCATCGTACCGATACTTACCTACGGCGCAGAAACCTGGAGGCTTAAGAAGTGGGTACAACTTGAATTGAGGACGACGCAGAGAGCCATGGGAAGGAAGATGATAGGAAGAAGAGAGCATAGCGGATCAGTGAACGAATGAGAGTTTAGGACATCTTAGTCGAAATCAAGAAGAAGTGGGCATGGGCAGGGCGCGTAGCGTTTAGGCAAGATAGCCGCTGGTCAATAAGAGCAACTGACTGGATCCCAAGAGAAGGCAAGCGCTCGTGGGGTAGGCAGAAAGTTAGGGGGGCATATGAGATTAGGTTTGTGGGGATAACATGGCCTCGGAAAAGCGCAGGACCGGGTGGATTGGCGAAACATGAGAATTGCCTTCGCCCTTCAGTGGGCGCAGTCAGGATGATGATGATGATGATGATGATGATGATGATGATGATGATGATGATGATGATGTGAATATATCTGAGCCATATGATTATGTTGTACCGGTGGGCATAAAACGAGAGTAAACGGCGAGCATTTTCTATCAAGGCTTGCTGTACATATTAAGTGATGGTGGAATAAATACCCTCTCTGGGACGACATATGTAAAACCAACATAGAGCATCGTACAAATCAGGAGGTTTCTGATTTCGGAAAAATTTACTGCGATGCACGCAACATGCGAAATGCGTTTCGGTGGATGCACCTTCCGTTTTGCCTTTCGAGAAGCTGGCGAATGCAAGAAAGAAAATGAAAGACGCGGTACCAATGCCACCTGAAAATGACGTTCCAGGGAATGCTGCAACGCAGAACAAGAGCGTGAGGCTGGACGTTGTCGGGAACAGAGAGCGCACTACTCGCATGTTCTTCGTCATCTCTTAACATTTAGGGATTTCATCTCATCTCGATGTACACTCGTTTTATTAAAATGAGTGTACATACAGAGATTGCCACGTGTGCTTTGCAGCTACGGAGACAGCTTATCCAGTCATCGAAAGTTTCTGAGAATCTTCAAAGATTAAAGAGGCTCTAGTGACATGGGCTTCATTTCTACGGCGAGATTCGATGCCAAACATTCCGGGATGCTTAATTTGTATTGGTAGTTAGCAGGCGCTTTTGCCCTTTTCACTGTACTTCATTTAGATGCAGCAAAATATGAATAAGGTTGCGACACACGCACGGATAGTTTGTTCTTCTTTTCTTTTAACCACGGTGAGCGGAAAAGCTACCACGGTGAATGTGGGCGGAAAACTCGAGGCGGAAGCAAGCAAGGCCATGCGAGGCTCCATCCATCTCCCGCGGCAAAGGCACCACTCCAGCGCGGTTCGCCATCACTCGCGGCGCCCGCTCGTATGCCGTAGCTGCGAGCCATTTATAAATGTGCCCGACTCACAACACGCCTCGAAGACTCGGCGCGTTATCCGACACATGAACGTATACTAAAGTGCAAACACTAGAGAGTTTGAGAATTGGGGCCCCAAGGAGCTTGGGGACCCAAGAAGCTTGCGAGCCGCCAGGGCGCATGCGCAGAACCCAAGCCGCTCTTGCGCTCGCGTTGACTCGAGACGCAAAAACCGAAAGCTAGCGTGGGGCCCCAAAGCGTCTTGGGTCACCAGCGAGAAGACACAAGAGAGTTTGAGAATTGGGGCCCCAAGGAGCTTGGGGACCCAAGAAGCTTGCGAGCTGCCAGGGCGCATGCGCAGAACCCAAGCCGCTCTTGCGCTCGCGTTGACTCGAGACGCAAAAACCGAAAGCTAGCGTGGGGCCCCAAGGCGTCTTGGGTCACCAGCGAGAAGACATAGACGTAGCCGGGTCACGGCGCAGTATGGCCCGCGTCTCGCATGATTTTAAATTTTGTCACGCGTGGCGCTCCGTGCGCTTGACCCTACGCAGCCTGCGTTGGCCCAATTCTCAAACTCTGCTGATCATCCTAACGCAAGAGCAGGCTGCCCAACGCAACTTGGGGGCCCAGCATTTTGGGTCCCCAATTCTCGAGCTCTCCACTGACTAACTAGGGATTCACAAAAGCCCGCAACGTATCGTGTTTATGCTTATACTTACGCACCCCGCAACTAGAATGCTACCGCCGAACTTTGCAAAGCAACATGTTGAATGAAGGGGTGGCTGTGAGGTTGACAGTTAATCTGTGTTAACTGAAGCAATATCTTCGAGCATTATGCACAGAATGAATAGCAGGTTTTTTTATAAAAAAGTAGTAAAGAGGTAGGATAACCAAGTGGAGAAATATCATTTAACATTTAATTAGACCACAAAATTCGCCAGTGCATAACATTACATGACGCAAATGCCTGGTTTGCATTGTAAAACTTGTAGGAAAAAATTTTGGAGCGGTTTTTCTCCTGCATTAGCTTATTGGTTTAGCGGTCGTGCTTATGATTAAACCATAATAACCAGTGAGTTCTTAAAAAATTATGAAGTATTTCCAGAGTAGTGTAACGTAGCAGCACAGACGATCCCATACCAAGTAAGCCTTCAGGAAATGTGATGCGGAAAGGCAGGGATGTTAACCGGAAAACAAACATCTGGTTTGCTACCCTACACTGGGGAAGGGGTAAGGGGAGAGAGCAAAGTAAGCAAGAGAGGAATGAGATAGAGAGGAAGGGAAACACACACACACAAACAAACAAACACAAACACACACAGAAGTGTCACAGTCGTTCAACGAGGCGAAGGTCGCTCGCAGAAACTTAAACGGCGCCTTCGTTGCTTTCTGGCGTGAAGCTCGGTCTTTCCGGCATTTCACTCGGGTCAGAGGCGCGCGATGAACACAAGCCACTATAGGTTACATCATAATAATGATAATAAAAATTCGGCAGATCCCACGCCTTATGGGAATCGGTATCATGCCAAGCAGTCAGCGAGTAGTTCTGTGCTGCATTTTTTTTTTTGGCTTTGAGCAAAGCGTTACGAGGTGGATCGACGTGTTTTTGCAATTGTAGTAGTTGTGCGCACATCGTGGGCTTACCAGGCATGTCGACAGCACTGGTGTTTATAGGATAACTTATGGTGTGACGTAACGTCAGCACCCACGTTAGAGCACATATACGTCTGTATTACCCAAACAAAGCGCATTTTACGGTGCGATGATGTGAATATCATAAGTAGCTTCCGTTAGCTTATTCATCTGGGGTCGAGCGACGCTTGATTTTAGCTTGGTGAATCATACGAATACAAATGTAATGTTTATTAGACTTCTATGAAAGCGGAGCCAAAAGTGG
The DNA here is from genome assembly GCF_013339695.2 of Rhipicephalus sanguineus. NCBI lineage: Eukaryota > Metazoa > Arthropoda > Arachnida > Ixodida > Ixodidae > Rhipicephalus > Rhipicephalus sanguineus. The sequence goes on along the minus strand of NC_051177.1, from coordinate 20,993,545 downwards.
AACCACAAACGTTATCCTGACATGACACCTGTACCGTAGGAGTACATAGATAGATAGATAGATAGATAGATAGATAGATAGATAGATAGATAGATAGATAGATAGATAGATAGATAGATAGATAGATAGATAGATAGATAGATAGATAGATAGATAGATAGATAGATAGATAGATAGATAGATAGATAGATAGATAGATAGATAGATAGATAGATAGATAGATAGATAGATAGATAGATAGATAGATAGATAGATAGATAGATAGATAGATAGATAGATAGATAGATAGATAGATAGATAGATAGATAGATAGATAGATAGATAGATAGATAGATAGATAGATAGATAGATAGATAGATAGATAGATAGATAGATAGATAGATAGATAGATACGCTCAAAGTGCGAAAGGTTCGCTAAGAAATGCTTCGCATTTAAAACCTATTGAGATACCTCGATAGTATACAGTACAGCAGCTTTTGAGCAGGTTATTGCACAGTGGTGTACTGCGACGCACAAAAACTCGATTAATAAAGAACGTCACGCTTTGTTCATATTCTGATTTTCTTTCTTTCCTCAGCGCTGCCCTAATATGTCGAATTATTATGTGAGAACAGCACCTTGTAGCATCATGGCTACAAGCGACGCTGGTTAGCACTCAGGTTTGCATGCACAGAAGAAAGGAAGGAAACAGTAAGGCAGGGAAGTTAACCAGAAAAGCACGTGCACAGAAGCACCCAATAATCGGGACGGTAGGACCACCGCCGCCGTTGCTTAATTGTTAAAGCATCAGACGCGTCATGGAATGATTGTCGGTTCGGTCCCTACCGGCGTCATGTTGTATTTTCCTCCACGTTAATTTCTTTTCATTTGTATCGTAATTACTAGGTTACAATTAAAAGACTACACATATTATCCCTCATACCTTCGTTAGCTTTTTTTTCTTTTTGTTTTTCCATATTATTCACGCGGCGTATTGATTCGTGTCCCAAGATATTGACCCGTATGGCACCCGGAAGTGGCACACGCGGCCGCAGTATGTTAGCTTAAGAAGCTTTCTCTGCGAGCAAGCGCAGCTAACCTCGGCGCGATCGATTATCATCGAAGGAAAGCCGCATCGACACCGCGAGGCCAGCTCACTTCCGATAACCCAGCCTCGCCAAGTCTGCTTGTTGTCGTAGCGGATGCCGCCAACCGAGATCTTGAATATCTCTTGGATATTCTTGAATCGCTGGCAGCCGAGCCTTTAACTCCTCGTGTGAACCATCTGCAGGCGACAAAGAGTCAGCAAGACGAGCGGTCCATGTATTCGTAAGTATCGACGTGAAAATGAAGGGGAGGGTCTTCACAGAGCTTGCCCTGGCACTGCGCCGCTCACTTTCCGCGTGTGCTGCATTTTGTAGAAGCGGCTTGAAGAAGACCCGCGGAATCGGTGAGGCCATGCTGTATTATGCATGAGACCGACTCTGCAGGAAACATTACTTGTCTCTGTACCAACTAAGCGTTAAATAGAAGCGCCAGAGATTTTCGCGGATTGCGGCTATGGGATTTTAGAGTCGTCCCATCGCGGAGCGTCTGCTGAGATTCGGTGTTGAGCTTACAATTCTGTCGAATAATTTTATCGTAAGTGCATCGTGGAGCCTGATGGTATTTTTTCTACATTATTATGGGGTACCTGACAGAAAAACGAAGAAACGAATATGACACATACACGATAAACAACTGTGCAGCCAAAGTGGTAACGTCCAGTCTAGCTGTGTTTTAGCAATGAAACAGACAAAACTGGGATGTGCTGGCTTTATCCGGAACTGTGAAAGTTGTTGGGTTTTCGAGCCTTGGTTGCGTTGACCTTTCTTTATTTTTGTGCACAAAAATATATCGCTAGGGAACATGTATGTCAAACAACAAAATAGTTCCTCACATTGCTAATAGTTTGGATTATTGCATGCTTAGTCTTTTGTTTCCAAAATTACAAAATTAAGAGTTAAAGGAATACCGACACTAAATTTCGAAGGTGAGATAACCTGTGGGATAGATTTGTGTGGACACACACGCATCATCTACGAAATATCGACCGGTAATATAGTCCATAACATTTTAAAAATCACGTTTATAGTGCGCGTCGCGCCACTCCACACAAAACGCGCCTTTGGTTTTCTTGTAAACAACGAACAGCCACCTGCGTCACGAGTTTGTGTTGGCTGCCAGGATTGTTGCGGGCGCTCTCTCCCACTCTTTCCTAGCAGACCTTTTCAACGGAAAGAAGGGGAGATTTGCACGGGAGTACAAAGGCTGGTGTCCTCGCCTCGGCAGTGCATCTTGGGGAGGGGGGGTCACGCGTATTTACAACGTCTCGGAGGGCATTGTAGCAGCACCCAGGAAGCCTTCGTTGAAAAGATTTGTCGACGCGGTGCTCATGTGCACGCGGTTTTGTGCGCCAACGTAGCCAGCTATGTTTACATAAGAACTCTGGGTCGCGCCTCCCTCGGCGGTCTCTGAAACCGAAACTGCGACTGCGCGCTATAAAACCGCCTCCAAATAATTAACGGCCGCGCGCTCGAGCAAACGAGCTTTCCAGCCGTGATAAGTGGGCCGTTAACTACTTGTTGCAACCGAAAGAAAAACAAGATGTAAAATTTTGGTGTCGGTGCTCCTTTAAGAGCTAAAATAAAACGAAATGCATTTACAAAAACCAGAAAATTAACTATCAAATTAACCATCAGCACTTAGCGTGACAGTGAGTGCTGGAATAAACAGTGAAGTTTAGAGGAATCTCAGAAAGTCATTAGAATGTGATAAAAATAGTGAAACCCACTAAGGCTGCTAACAAATTAAAAAAAAAAAAGAATGTGTAGTACTCTGAGGCAAGAAAACTTCCCTAGAAAGTAAGAGCGATCCTAGGGCCTCTATAACCTATGATTTAAAAAATCAGTATAAGGAGATAAACCTACAGAGGCATAATATAAGACTCTAATAATAATATATCGGGTTTTAACGTGGCAAAACCACGATATGATTATGAGGGACGCCGTAGTGGAGGGCTCCGGAAATTTCGACCACCTGGGGTTCTTTAACGTTCACTTAAACCTAAGTACACGGGCCTCAAACATTTTCGCCTCCATCGAAAATGCAGCCGCCGCGGCCGGGATTCGATACCGCGACCTTCGGGTCAGCAGTCGAGTCTAAGACTCTAGGAAAGATAAGGTCATCAAAAAACAACGAAAACCTTAGGGGCAAAATGGCATACGCTAAATCCAGAAAAGCGCTACAACAGAATGGGACCTATTGCACACCCGAGAGGGAGGGAGAAGGAGAGAAAGGAAAGGCAGGGATGTTAACCACTCTAGAAGGACCGGTATGCTACCCTACTCTGGGGGAAGGGATGGGGGAGATATAAAGATAGAGAGAGAGAGAGAAGGAGAGCACGCACACACAAAAAGTCACACACATCTCACGGTCATCATAACGACGTTAGTCTATAAACGACGGTGCAGGTCTGATGCCTTCAAGAAGTTGAGCACTGCCTTCGTCGCCTTCACCCGCGATGACCTATCAGGACGACATTCCAGAATGGTTCCTGCCGTCATCGGTCTGGGATCTATGCGAGCAAGAGCGACTGCGAGACTGCGAGGGATTTTCTCTGCGCATTGTAGCGAGGACAGTCGCAGAAGATGTGCTGTAGTGTCTCCTCGCTACCACAGTTGTCACAAAACGGGTTGTCAGCCATTTGGATTCGAAAGGAGAATGACTTTGTGAAAGCCACTCTTAGCCATAAACGGCAAAGCAGAGTGGCATCATTTCGGCGTAGTCCCGTAGGTGTCTGAAGACGCAGATTGGTCGGGCAGTGGCGGTGGTGGTTGTGCAGTCTGCTTGCTGTATTATAAGTGGAGGAAGTCATTTCTTGTGCAGCCACTCGAAGTTGGCTAGCAGCATCGGTCCTTGATAGGGGCATCGTCTCGATCCTGTCACCTTTAAGAGCTGATCGAGCAGCATTGTCGGCGTGTTCATTGCCTATCAGGCCGCAGTGACTTGGCAGCCACTGAAATGTCACGTGGTGTCCTTTCTCTAACGAAGTATGGAGGAGATATCTAACCTCGAAGACCAACTGCTCGTATGGTCCGTGTCGCAGGGCTGATAGCAAAGATTGCAGGGCTGCCTTCGAATCGCAGAAGACTGACCATCGTTGGGGCTGTTCACGGTTGACTACACAAAGTGCAGCGCGGAGAGCGGCAAGTTCTGCTGCTGTTGATGTCGTTGGGTGGTCTGTCTTGAAAGTGACACTGATAGCTTTCGCTGGGACGACCACTGCTCCAGACGAACACTGGAGGGTAGTTGACCCATCAGTATAAACATGCACATGATCAGCGTCTCTGATTCTTTTACACACCCGAGAGGGTTTTTAATATTCTTATCTTGTCACGCATACTTCATGTGCATGCACTGATACCTTCAATTCCTTGAAATTATGGAAGTCTTAGTCGCACAAAGCCGCTGATAAGTGTCTTGCATTAGTCATTAAAGCCCGTCATCCCAAGAAAAAAACGATCAAGCTAGACGTTTCCTCCCTGATATACGCTCTGATGATAGAAACTCACATTGTGGCTAGCAGCTGTTGTTCTGATGTTGTTACGTCACAAGGTCTTTCGGAATAACTATTGCCGCAGTGCTGCTGACTCATCGCCGATGAGGTAGACGTACAAAAAAACTAAATTGAGTGGCACGATTTTTCTGGCAACAATCGAGTAGTTTCAGAGCAGAGGAACTTATCTAACAAAATTGCTGAACATGCTAATACGAAATAAAAGAAATTGAAGCTCCGGAGTCACCTCGACACCACATGGTTAGCAAATTCCACCTGTAATAATTCACACATTATGTTTACCTCCTGTGCCCTAATTTCTATCGCTCTTATCTTGCAACACTTTGGTTCAGGCTAGTTGGTTCATTATCGGACGTGTTGGGAAGTGGCAGCGATGGCATACGGACAAAAAAAGCGTCCGTGGAGTTTACTGTGTTTCTTTGTGTCTTCGCGCTGCCACTTCATGACATGTCTTTTTATCTATTATTGCGATAGCAATTATATGGACAGTCTCGGCTGATTTTTGCCGTCGCCGTCGCCGCCGTCATGCTGCGTATATGTATAAGTATGTATATATACATCAATATCCCAAAGAAAAATAAATCAGAAAAATGCTTCCGAAGCGCGGAATCGAACCAGCGACCTCTGAATTCGCACCGCGGTGCGCTAAGCACTACTCCACAAATCGTACATACCACTGGCAGCTAACGGCGAGCGTTATATACGCACCCTTTACCGTTTGCAGTCCTCCGAGACGGAGGCGCTTGTAAGCGTTTCTTCATTACCAGCGAGATGGCGCTAGGAGCGCGCGGGCGCACTTAAAGGCGTCGGCCAGCTCAGCGAGAACCTTGCCCTTCCGCTGTCTGCTCGCGCGGGCGCTCGAACAAACTACCGCAGTGTTCATGATTCTCAGCAGATCTAGCTACGTGGTAGCTCTCACCGCGCGTCGCGTGCGTGTAGCTAAAAGCGTTTCAGATGTTGTGCACGTAACGTACGTGTACTTTTCACGTTTGCGTATGAGAAGTCCCTACGTACGTGAAATTAAAACTGTCTAGTAGCTGCCGGGTAATGATGGACGCACGGTAGTCGCAGCGCGTCCATCACGGGCCGCTTTTCTTGCTATCGCATTCATTGCTTCGCCCTTGCGGCAAAACTGTGACTTTTTTTATTTATTTTTAAATCGTACTTTATGCCGACTGACCAATCGATGCGATAACCGCAGACCACTAGCCAATGACGACGAACGACACGAATTGCGAACTGAATGAATCTTTACAAAATATGTGCGCATCCTCAAAAAGTCCTTTAACGCGAAAGTGTTTTAGGCCGGGATCACCAAGACATCAGTGACGTATTTCCGTGACGGATACGACGTTGATAAAATGGACACTAGTGAATGAGAAAGAAAAAAAACTAAGAAAAAGCTCTGCCGCCGGGAATCGAACCTGTGACCTCTCGGTCCTCGACGGTAAGCGCCAGGCGCGCCACTGAATAAGCTATCGCGGCACATGCACAACACTCCACAAACGCGCCTTATATCTCGAACACATTCTCTCTCGCACGGTGCTCCCTGTTGGCGGGGCGGGGTGGTGCTGCCGTCTGTGAGCGGTGTAGCAAGGTAATGCGCCATGACACTTACTAGCGCCAATAGAGAACGGTTCGGCGTCGACGCAGTTAAAGCATGGCTTCCGAGTTTAAGAGAACGGAAATTTGGGCAAGTTGGTTTGCATTCATTTTAAAAACAGCGCAGCAAAACGAAGACAGTATAGAAAGAAACAACGGGACGGGCGCTGACTCGCAACTGAGAAGTTTATTCGAAAAAACAGATACTTAAGTACAAAAAGACACGTGATATTGACAACCTAAAACTGGAGCGAAGCCAAACAAAAGCATGTATATGCCACACGGACGCCGCCAACATGCGTGTGAGAAACGTCTGGTCACCAAATGATGCCCGCAGATAGCTCTGTTCACTTTGTGATAATGACACTGAAGGATGGCTAATGCACGAAGCTTCCTCTTTACAAATGTGATACGCTTCGATGATTTTCCTGATGAGTTTATTGTTATGACGGTGAATGATTGTACACTATTCAAAGCATGGCTCACAACCACATGCATTGCAATGCGCCCCGACGGGTTTTACAGGCACTGTTTAATTACATATCAAAAATTGGCCTAGTCGGAAAGCTTTAATGGTTGGCTATTTCACATAGCATAGCATTATCTTACCTGACACCCTCCTTGTAAATATTTCTATCAGGTTCACTTGCACATTTCATTTTTTTTTATATTCTTTCTTTCTATTATTATTCCTTCCCTCTCTTCTTTAATCTGTCAATCCCATTCCCCATCCCTACACAGAGTAGCATGCCAGTGGTATACTGACGCCAGCAAAAATCTCTGTATTTCTAATAAAGAGCATCTCTCTCTCTCGCCCCGATGTGCAACAATCTATCAAACCGGCTTGTTCTTTCATGCTCTTTTAGGCGCACATTAATGCAGCGCCCCGTCTGCCTTATATACCTCTTCCCACAGGACACTGGCAAATCATATACGACCCCCATCTTGCATGGAACAAACGCAGCCCTATGATTGACGCCGCACACGCTGGAAGCCCCCTTTTTGTTCTCTAATTTTCTCTGGACAGAAGCGCAGATGCCACCCATTTTGTTAGGCGCCGAAAACAACACGTCGATGCCGTACCTGTTTGCCACACTTTTCAGACCATGTGACATGCGGTGCACATACGGCATGGCTGCCGTCTTGCCTTCCCTCACCCGATCACGCTGCTTGCCGCCTTCCTTCAGCGACCTAATAATCTTCTCGCACGACCGAGTAAGTGCGCCGGGTAGCCGGCGCCTTTCAGCCTGGCCACTTGCCAATCAAAGCTCTCTTTAGCAACTTCTGGGCACGACTTACACACCGCCGCCTTCAAACACGAAACCGCTATACCACTTTTTATGATCTTTTTATGATCTGAGTGGGCTGACTTGTAGTCCAAGAGTGGTTTTACGGAGCGAGGAGCATACATCGGTGCCACGGTGTATGCCGTGTCGGTGCCACGGTGCCACGGTGTATGTGACATGCGGTGCCACGGCAGTCATGCCGTAAGTGCACCGCATGGCACATGGTCTGAAAAGTGTGGCAAACAGGTACGGCATCGATGTGTTGTTTTCAGCGCCTAACAAAATGGGTGGCATCTGCGCTTCGGTCCAGAGAAAATTGGACAACAAAAAGGGGGCTTCCAGCGTGTGCGGCGTGAAGCATAGGGCTGCGTTTGTTCCATGCAAGATGGAGGTCGTATATGATTTGCCAATGTCGTGTGGGAAGAGGTATATAGGGCAGACGGGGCGCTGCATTAATGTGCGACTAAAAGAGCATGAAAGAACAAGCCGGTCTGATAGATTGTCGCACATCGGGGCGCATTGCAATGCATGTGGTTGTGAGCCATGCTTTGAAGAGTGTACAATCATTCAGCGTCATAAGAATCAACTCATCGGGGAAATCATCGAAGCGTATCACATTTGTAAAGAGGAAGCTTCGTGCATTAGCCATCCTTCAGTGTCATTATCACAAAGTGAACAGAGCTATCTGCGGGCCTCATTTGGTGACCAGACGTTTTTCACGCGCATGTTGGCGGCGTCCGTGTGGCATATACATGCTTTTGTTTGGCTTCACTCTAGTTTTCGGCTGTCGATATCACGTGTCTTTTTGTACTTAAGTATCTGTTTTTTCGAATAAACTTCTCAGTTGCGAGTCAGCACCCGTCCCTTTGTTTCTTTCTATACTGTCTTCGTTTTGCTGCGCTGTTGTTAAAATGAATGGCTTCCGAGATTGCGCGAAATCTCTGAGGACGTGCTTTAGCTGCGTCGTTAACCATGACCTTCGAGATTGCGCAATCTCGGAGGTCATGGTTAAAGCGTCTCGATATCAGCGAGAAACACTGGTCGCGCTGGCATCGGAGAGTCGCCTTAGGCGCAGTTACATGATTTGTCTTTCGATTCGTGTTAGCGTGTGACGGCTTGTTGTCGGAGTAGTGCAGTTTCCACATGCACCAGCGGTATTTCTCCGGCGCCGACTGCTTCGAGTGCGATCGCACCGACTACTAAAACTGCTGTATTAAAGGGGTCATGAAGCACCCCTTGGGCTGATTGAAAAAACACATCCTGCGGAAAGCTGACACGGCTATGAACTGCTCTGCCAAATATTACAGTCGTGCGCGCCGCGTAATGGCCACAAGCGGAGCGCGAAGTTGCCGTTTCCCCAGGCACCCTCTTTTCAAACAGAGGCCGGTTCTCACTCTCGTCGGTGGGCGGGGCGTCTGTCCGCTGTACGTCGCAAAGACATAGCATGCTTATTGGCCGATAGCCGACGTAAATCGAGAGCGGCGTTCGGATCAGATGCTCTTCTTGCCGCGGAATGCCGCCACTTGCCGGCGCTGCACTCGCGCAAGCGAATCACAGCGGGAGAGCGATCGCGTTTCATGACGCGCGCTGGCGTAACTTCTTTCCCCCATGCCATCCCTCCCTGTCTAGCTTCCAGTGCGCTCGTCGGCACGAGAAAAGAGAGAAAGCGCTGGGAGCGTGCGCCAAACCCCCGTAACTCCGCTGATTCTTGACGGATTCGAGAAATTTTTGCGGCAATCGATTCGGGAGGCAGTACACTCCGATACTGAGGCCATTAGATCATTACTTGGAAAAGTGGTTCATGACCCCTTTAAGCGCTGCAGAAAGGCAACGATGTCGACCCGATAATGTGCTGGCTTGGTGGAGCGAGACAAAGGCCAGCGGGATGTGGAACGCCTATGCGCGTTCGCGGCTCAAGCTACGAACATCTGCCTCACATGTAGCTGAAGCTCAGTGTGGTAGTGTATGCATGAGCACAGGCATAGGTTACCCAATTACTCGGGAGCGCACACCGTGGCGTTTCTCTACTTAATTGACGACACTTTGAAGAAGTGCATATCGAGTACCAGTGTTTATTATGTGCTCGCTGATGTCATATTTGCGCAGAATTCACGATAGGCTGTGTCCAGGTATATGTTAACAACTTCAGCTACCAAAACGGTTAAATCATGAGCCATGGACGTTAGTCATCGCGATGACAATGTGCCACTAGGCGTCAACGTGGGTGCATCCACGTCAAACGGTGCTGTACCTGCCAAAGACCAATAGACATTGTACAAGCTCTCGTATATCACTACACAATAAGCACTACTTGTTTGACGACAGTTTTCACTTTCGTGTTATACCGATTCTTATGACGGAGGATCAGCCATTTTTTTTATGAATGCTGACCATGGGCAGATCTCCCTCTTGTGTATTGACCAACTGAGAGTTTTCACAGTGTATAGTGAGGTCTCGTATCGCCCAACTGTTGTCACGACGCCCATCCTCATGTGAAAGAATGGGCCTATAGTTATAGCACGATTTCGTGGTTCGAATGTGGTTTAACCATGAGACATTGATTTTATATGCACTATTATTTCAAACTTAGCGCTTCTTTATCCACCATTAGAAGATGTTATCTCAACATTAGAAGATTCTATCTACATAGACATGTTAACTGAACTCACAGACGGTTGTGTTACTGTAAAGGGTGCTCGCAACTTGCAATCACTAAACGCCCCTAAAGGAGCGCGAGGTAAATTAAAGAATTGTACTTGTGTATTCACATGAAATCCGAGAAACGCTTCCATCGAAGATTTAAAATGCGGAATTGAGTGAACGATAAAAATAATTGTTTCGTCACTTAATCACGAAGCGGGCAAAAACGGGAAATTTCGTTCTCTCAAACATTTATCCAGCCATGTCGTTGGGCGGCACCGCACCAGTCAGAGGCGTGCGCAGGGCTTTCTAATAGGACGGGCCAAGTTGCAGCGCAGCGTTCCCCACCCCCATTCCTCCCGTATTCCGTTGGTCAAGACCGAATGAAAACGAGATCCATAATGGATGCAAAAATGAAAATGAAGCGATAACGTGTTTTTCACAAAGGTCTGCCAATGGTCCCAGGTGTTGAATGCAACATCAAGGGTCCTTGGTCACCATTTTCGTGAAAAACATGCGCAGCCACAACACTGCCCATTAGAAAATGGCTTGAAAGGTCCAACTGAGTCAAGGTAGAGGGTGGAATTTGCGCCCCCAATTTACATGATCTGGAGCGGGTGCCCCCCCCCCCCCCTCCCTGGCCCCCCCCCCCCCCCCCCCGTGTGGACGCCTATGGCAAGAGCGTTAAAGCCAGTTTCGCGCATCCAATTTGAAAATAAAAAAAGAAAGCCGACTTCCCAACCGTATGGATGGCGACTCCAGAAGCGTTTTTTTTTTTTTTTTTGTCTCTCTCTGGCCCGCGTATGAGTGAACAAAGTTGTTAGAGTTGTTTAATTTGCAGGCACTTTCCTCTCTACTTCTCTATAAGCTGAACAGAAACCCTGGCACGAGGCACGTGTATTTCAATAAAAGGCGCATAGGGGCCTTGTTAAACAACGGTCGCACCGGGGCTCGACGGACGAGAGAAATAATGAAGCGGCGAGAAAAGCGCTGACAGCGTAAAGGCCCGCACCGAGTATCGTAATAGGCGCTCTTGGTCTTGTAGCGCGGACAAACGAGAGCGCTCGGATACACGAAGAGCGCAGGTTCCTCTGAGCGTAACTTAATTACAGCGCCAGGGTGTTTCATTACGCAAGACTTTGTACATAACCCAGACGCTCGCTAGCGGGGAAGAATACTGCTTAAACTGCCGGTCGCTGCAGATTTTAGAAAATATAAACAATAGTGCAATGTAAAAAAATTGCGTCGGATCATAAACACAGGTAAGTTCCACTGCAGGCATAGACGAAAAATTACGTAGTACCAAACTTTCTATGCTCGATTTTGTTTTATCAGCCCGAAATCTAAACCATCTCCGACTTAAGCTGCGGCATTGCTCTTCTCTTCGAATAGTATGTCGTGATTGTGAAGATATTAAGCATTTTAGGACAATTTTTCGCGTGAACTTTTCGTAAATTCAGATAGAATGGAGTAACGGCACATTACCTGTTCTAGCGACCAAGCTTCCTAGTTTCCTTTTCACAGGTTTACTAATGCAAAATGAAGTGGACATTAATTATCTTTCAAGGCACACAAACGTTGTACCAAACAAGCGAGAAATTGAAGAACGAATATTTCTAAAACAAAAAGGTTTCAAAGTATAATATCGCTTCTTCCAAGGTTAGGAGTTCAGTACCAAAATATCCTAGAAGTAGATGAGGCGCAGCTGCTTCACTGAAAAAAAAAACGAAAACGAAAAAACGAGCAAATATAGCAAATACCGGCTACAAAGCAAGGCATACAATATAAATTCTACTCACCCCTTGAGTCTGCGTTGGGCGATGGAAAATTCGTATGCAGCGAACCAGGAAAAGGGTAAGACGCGATGCAAGCTTAATCAGGGGATAAAAGATGAGAGCAGGAGCTACTGGAAGTCTAGTCCTGTAGGGCTGTAAGATGTATCAATCAACGTCGACCTTTCGACCAGGAGTGAACGAAACAGGGAGAGCATAAAGACAGAGGAATTTCCTTTTGACATAGTTAGTGCATCCATCCTTCCATCTCATCACGTCTTCGTCCTCCCACTAATTAGAAACGCCCATGGGACCTCCTAGTCACAGTAATTCCACGCAGTCCGTGGTGAGCTGCAGATTTGCCTGGTTTAACACAAAGGAATGAAATATTTGAGCGTGGCGATACAAATAGTTTGCTCACTCGATTTCAGCCGTCTACTTATTGCTTATACTAAACATCTTGAGCTTATGATTACATCTTGATTGGATCTTGAGCGCCTATCTACGCCCGTCGCAGACGTCATACTGATAGTGTGGGCAATAAATGCGAGTTGTCGGGTTGACTATGCTATAGCTCTTCTACAGTTAGATGGTTTAGATGTTTGCGCGAACGATGTTCGCACGACCGCTACTGCTTCAAGAGCATGCACCATACATGCGAACAGACATCCACTCAATACTAGTGGCCCCGCTTACATTCGGCTCCTGGCTTGGTCGCGTTCGTTCTTGCGCGCCTCGAGAACCTCGCCAAGCCCCGACAGCTCAGTGTCGTAAGGCTGGCACTGACCCGACGAATAAATTCGCGTAGGTTTAGATGTGCGACTGATTTCTCAAAAGCACTGTGGCACTCATTTTTCAATAACGTGATATCTTGTATTGCTTAAGAGAGCGATTCGTTGGGCAAGTTGGTGATCCATAATGTTACTAACAGCGCAAAAAAGGACGAAGGACAAGGAAGAAACACAGACAAGCGCTGACTTACAACTGAAGTTTATTTCCGAAACGAGACAGAATATAAGGAAACGGCACGTGGACAAAAAAGATTGCAAAGCACTTATTTGCAAAAAACCAAAACAGTGTTGTCAGCCCACATCACTTGCGGTGGTCATGCGCACGGGACATGTACCGAACTTCTTTTTCCATCAAGGCAATGGACGGGACACTCACGCACTTGTCGCCAAGTTTCACGATTTCTGCAGCCTCAATTATTTCCCGCGTTAATTGAGAAGCAGATCGCCCCACCACACGGCACCTCTCGAATAGGGGTTTACACTCAGCATAGTCACACGTGCTGCAATGAAGAGCTAAGTGCCCACTGTTCATTTGCCGAACATTGTTGCTATGTTCAGTTGTAAGTCAGTTGTAAGTCAGTTGTAAGTCAGCGCTTGTCTGTGTTTCTTCCTTGTCCTTCGTCCTTTTTTGCGCTGTTAGTAACATCTTGTATTGCTCCCATAAACGTATTTCCGAAACTATAGTCTGACCTTTCACTCCACTATTCTCATCGCATGTAAGATGTATTATGTGCGAATATTTGTATAAAAATCAAATCATTTTGAGTAAGCGGTGCTGTTTGGGACAAAGCTTTTTTGTCACCGATGTGCAATGAAGTCTTTTGTAGCAATAATCTTACCTCGTGTCCACAGGCCTGCCGTACATAAGTCGTGCATTGTGTGCCCATCGACTCTATCTCCTTCATGTGTATGAGGCAGCGAAGACAAATCGTGTCTGCATTGCCTTCCTGTCATTCTTCCCCTTTCTTTGTGTTTCATATACAGCTATCAGAATGCACATAACAGCGATTAATTACACCTCCTAAATAGGAAAATTCCTAAGGTCTCTTACCCTATCTCTAAGACGACTCGAAGGCGAAGGCCTCAGTAGCGATGCATTAATTAAAAACTACAACGACGCGTCACGATCCGACAAGCCGTTTGGCTCGTCGAGCCTTGTTTCGCGCTTATCGAGCCTCCTCTGGCGTCGCACACTTCTTAGGCCTACCACACAATCCACTGGGCCCTGGCTCAGCGTCTTCCATGATGCGCCCTTTCCGCGTTACTTCATAGCCGTAAGTAGGCCAAGTCACGCGAACGCTGCTTTTCTTGCACTCTTCAAGCAGCCGGCGCTGCTACTGAGAAGCTTTTCATGTAAAGCCCCTCTATTTCCATGACATCTGCTGCGCCAAGGGATCGCCTTATCTGTCTTCTTCTTCGTCGTCTCGGTTTCACGCTTTCGCAACGAAGAACTGTGCTCGCAGCTCGCGGTCATATTGTTACGGGGAAAATACAATACTGAGTCAGTATCAAGCTACAGCACAGCTCACAACACAACGTCGACTTCACCTCTTTTTCAGCTCCCTTTTCAGGGTATAGCCCACTATGCCCTCTTGGCGTAGGTAAAACCACGCAACACAACCCCCGGCGGCACAAGCGCCGACCCGGCGCGTCTATGGGACCACAGCAGAAGGTGGGTGGTAACGCTTGAGCCTGGATACGTGGACGACGTCACGGGATAACAGAGGAGAAGAGTTTGTAGGATTAGCCGGGACGATTTCGTATGTAACGTCTGTCACTTGTCGAAGCACGCGGTATGGCCCCGTGTATCGAGAAAGTAGCTTCTCAGAGAGGCCGGCACGTCGCGTTGGGGACCAGAGAAGAACGAGGGAACCCGTTGGAAAACGTTCGTCACGATGCCGCTCGTCGTAACGGTGCTTCTGTGTTTCTTGAGAAGCCGTCAATCTGTTGCGGGCAAGCTGACGGGCGTGGTCAGCGCGGGCAATAGCGTCGCGTGCGTATTCCGTGGTCGACTCTGCAGCAGCCGGAAGGAAGGTATCCAATGGCAACGTTGGTTCGCGTCCAAACAAAAGGTAAAACGGTGAGTATCCAGCGGTGTCGTGCCGGGAGGAATTGTACGCGAACGTCACGTAGGGCAGTGCAAGGTCCCAGTCACGATGGTCGGTCGACACGTATTTCGAAAGCATGTCTGTCAGGGTCCGGTTTAAGCGCTCTGTCAGCCCGTTTGTCTGGGGATGGTAAGAGGTGGTGAGCTTATGCTGGGTGGAACAGGAACGCAGGATATCGTCAATCACTTGAGAAAGGAAAGTACGGCCTCGGTCTGTCAACAGTTGTCGTGGGGCACCGTGCACTAAAATAAGATCCCGAAGTAAAAAATCAGCGACGTCTGTAGCGCAGCTGGTTGTAAGGGCTCGCGTGATTGCGTAGCGGGTCGCGTAATCGGTAGCAACGGCAACCCACTTGTTTCCTGAAGTGGATGTTGGAAAGGGACCGAGAAGGTCCAAACCGACTCGGAAGAAGGGCTCCGGTGGGATGTCGATAGGCTGAAGATACCCAGCAGGAAGTCCCGACGGCTTCTTGCGGCGCTGACAAACTTCGCAGGCGTTGACATAACGCCGCACAGAGCGTGCAAGGCCAGGCCAGTAGAAGCGGCGGCGCACACGGTCATACGTGCGAGAAACGCCAAGGTGACCAGCGGTTGGGGCGTCATGAAGCTCGTGGAGGACTGTGGAACGCAGGTGCTTTGGTGCGACCGGCAGTAGAGCGGGTCCGGCGGGTGACAAATTACGCCGATATAAGGTGTCATCTTTGAAGGCAAACATGCGTACAGAGGCGTCGTGCGGGGAGGATCGCAGCCGTTGCATTATTTGACTGATATGCGGATCCCGACGCTGCTCGTCGCCGAGGCGAAGCAGCTGGGAGAGGGAAAATACGCAGTCGATCGAGGCAGTGCTCGTAGAGGGCCGGTCAGCCACAGGGTAGCGGGATAGGCAATCCGCATCTTGGTGCAGTTTTCCACTCTTGTACACGATCGTGTAGGTATACTCCTGCAAACGGAGCGCCCAGCGAGCGAGACGACCTGTGGGATCTTTCAAAGAGGCGAGCCAACAAAGGGCATGATGGTCGGTGAGCACTGTAAACTGTCGGCCGTATAAATAAGGGCGAAATTTCGCAACTGCCCATACCAGGGCGAGGCATTCGCGCTCCGTGATTGAATAATTGCGCTCCGAAGTGGACAGCAGCCTGCTAGCATAAGCTATCACGTGATTCTGCCCACGTTGTCGCTGGGCCAACACAGCGCCGATTCCGTAACCACTGGCGTCAGTGCGGACTTCGGTTGGCGCGGCAGGGTCGAAGTGGGCCAGAACAGGGGATGATGTGAGCAGTGTGACAAGCTTGGAGAAAGCTGCTGCTTGCAAGGGACCCCAGTTAAAGGGCGTGTCTTGTTTGAGCAGGTCCGTGAGATGTCTAGCAATTTCGGCGAAGTCTTTGACAAACCGCCGAAAGTAGGAGCAGAGTCCCACAAAGCTGCGAACATCTTTGGCGGTTTTCGGCACAGGGAAGTCCTTCACGGCTCGAATTTTTTCCGGATCAGGTTGTACGCCGGAGGCATCAACAATATGCCCAAGGATCGTAATGCGGCGACGGCCGAACCGGCACTTGGACGAATTAAGCTGAAGTCCGGCGAGACGGAACACTTCAAGAATTGCTGAGAGTCTCTCAAGGTGCGTTTCGAACGTGGGCGAAAACACAATTACGTCGTCTAAATAACATAGACACGTAGACCATTTGAATCCGTGAAGCAGAGAATCCATCATTCGTTCGAATGTGGCTGGGGCATTACATAGGCCGAAAGGCATGACCTTGAACTGGTAAAGGCCGTCGGGTGTTACAAAGGCCGTCTTCTCTCGGTCCGCGGGATCCACAGCGATCTGCCAATATCCGGAACGGAGGTCAATGGAAGAGAAGTACGCGGCACCATGCAGACAATCAAGGGCGTCGTCAATTCGAGGTAGAGGGTAGGCGTCTTTCCTTGTGATGTTGTTGAGATGGCGATAGTCCACACAAAAGCGCCACGATCCGTCCTTCTCTTTAACTAACACTACCGGAGACGCCCAGGGACTGGAGGACGGCTCTATAATGTCCTTCGCTAGCATCTTATTTACTTCCTGTTGGATGACGCTCCGCTCAGACGCAGACACTCTGTAGGGGCGGCGGTGAACAGGGTTGGCATCACCTGTGTGTATGCGATGCTGCACAACGGACGTCTGCCCTAGAGGTCGGTCACCGAAATCAAAAATGTCCTGGTAGGACCCGAGAACGCGCTGGAGGGCTTCAACGTGTTCAGGCGGAAGGTCAGCGGCGATCATGTTAAAAATTTGACGGCTGCCACAATTGGTTGTCGGTTGCGTCCGCTGCGTAGGAACAGCGGCATCCAAGGCGAAAGCTTCGACCGGTGAATCTAGTAGCGAACAAAGGTGGGCTACGGAAATGCCTTGTGGGAACACTTGATTTGCGAAGCCGAAATTTACCACTGGTAGCCAGGTTCTGTTAGCCGTGATGCTGAGAACCGTATAGGGAACAGCAACACAATGCGTGAGCAGCAAGTCGGGAAGAGGCGCAGCGTAGTAGTCACCGTCTGGCACAGCTGGTGAGCACAACATATCGACGTACGTAACAGATTGCTGGGGCAGATGAATAAAGTCGCTGCAATGTAATCGGCACGAAGGTTGGGACGGGGGGTCACTGAGTTGTGGCAGTTCAAGGCGCAGCACACCGGCGGAGCAATCAATAAGCGCAGAGTTGGTTGCCAGAAAATCCAGCCCAAGTATGAGGTCGTGGGGACATGTGGCAAGGACAGTAAACAGGACGACCACCTGATAACCGGCAACGGTAAGCTGAGCTGTACACATCCCAACGACAGGAACGGTGCCGCCATCCGTGACTTGTACCACATTGGTCAAGGGTGGCGTCAGAATCTTCTTCATGCGACGACGAAAATCCGCACTCATGGCAGAGACGTGAGCGCCTGTGTCGATCAAAGCTTGAACAGGAGTGCCATCAACATGTACTTCAAGTGTGTTCTGGTGTAGACGTAAGGGCAACAGAGGATTTTTGGTTAACGTCGACAGGGCAGCTTCACCTCCAGAAGCTGCGCAGCCTAGTTTTCCGGAGACATGCGGCGGCTAAATGACGGCGAGGGCGAGCGGCGGCGCGTTGGTGAGCGAGAGGAACGGCTTGGAGGCGGCGACGATGGGAAGGTGCGGCCATAGTCCTCAGGGGCGGCGAATGCTGAAGACTCAGTGCGGTTCGGATAGCGGCGATTCATTGTGCGGAAGGGGCCGTTGTAAGCGGGATACTGGCTAGGAGGAGTAGAGGGCCACTGACTGCGACAGTAACGAGCAACGTGGCCTGCACGACCACAGCGGAAGCAGATCGGCTTATCATCTGCTGTTCGCCATTCAGAAGGGTTCCTGGAACGAACAGGGTACTGACGGCGGCGTGTTGTCTCAGAGGCTACGGAGGTGTCAGTATTGTTCATGGCACATACAGTAGAACACAGACCCAGGTTGGCGAATTCCTGGCGGACAACGGCCTGGATCAGGGCGACAGCTGGGGCCGGTGTCTCGGACAACGTCGGTTTATGGGTAGCCGGGCACACAGCCTCGAGTTCGCGTCGGACGATGCGTGTCACATCGTCAGTTGTTGGACGGCTGAAAAGGGGTTCCTTCGCAAGACGATGTTGCAGCGGTGTTGGGGAGACGATGGAACGGGTGCGGAATGCGCCGACTCTTCGCTTGTTCCAGGCGGCGACACTCCTTAATTACGGCGTCGATGGTCGTGACATTGGTAAAAACGAGCAGATTGAACGCATCGTCTGCGATACCCTTCAAAATGTGTGAAATCTTGTCAGCCTCGGACATGTTGTGGTCAACCTTTTAACACAAGGCTAACACTTCTTGAATATAGGTCAAGTAGGGCTCGGTTGACGTTTGAGTACGTACGGCCAATTCTTTCCGTGCAGCAAGCTGTTGACCAAATGGCAGGGGCGTAGCCAAGGGGGGGGGGGGTTGGGGGGGTTCAAACCCCCCCCCCCGAAATTTTTCAGTTTTGCTTGCGTATATAGGCATCCACACATACAAACGCACGCACGAACGTACATAAAGTATGGTTGAACCCCCCCCCCCCCCCCCCCCGAAAAAAATTTCTGGCTACGCCCCTGCCAAATGGGTTGCCGAAAAGGTCACGGAGCTGTTGTTTAAACATGTCCCAGCTTGTGACTTCGTGCTCGTGGGTCTCAAACCTGACGCGAGGGGTTTTGTCGAGGTAGAAGATGACATTTGCCAGCATAACGGTTGGATCCCAGCCATATTGCTTGCTGATGCGCTCGTACATGCTGAGCCACTTGTCCACATCGATGTTCTCCCCGGTAAAGGTGCCGGGATCACGGGGTTGCGTTAAAGCGACGTACTGGGTTGTTGTTGTCGGAGATGTTGCCGACGTAGCTGGCGAAGGCGTGTCTTCACCCGGAGCCATGGTTGCAGACTTAAGGAGGCGTCCACTGCGGAGCTCCGTCGTCAAAAAAAAGTACCCCGCACCTCCACCAAAAAATGTTATGGGGAAAATACAATACTGAGTCAGTATCAAGCTACAGCACAGCTCACAACACAACGTCGACTTCACCTCTTTTTCAGCTCCCTTTTCAGGGTATAGCCCACTATGCCCTCTTGGCGTAGGTAAAACCACGCAACAATATGATATCTTTTGGGCCGTTTCCTGTCGTCGCGGAGGTTTTTGTTCACGGTCACGTTCGCATAAGACATATAAGGCTTTCGCCATAATAAACCAATACAGCTACGCACGAGACAGACTTACACACGTGCCACCGCACCAGATAAATCTGTAGCCTTTCTGTTCTGCGCAAAAGGCCGAGAAACCTTCATTTGAGCGGAAGGTATTTCTGATGCTCAAACGTACGTAAACGTGATGTTTACAAGGCAGAGGATATACTAGCCTTTACCAGCTAAGCGCCAAGAAGGAGATAGCGTCATCGTCCTATTATATAATGTAGGCTATAACACTGGGCCCAGGAAATGATGTCGTCCTGCTTGGACGCCCACTCATTCAGTTACTCGGTAGCGTTTTCACTGTGAGTAGCCGAGAACAAACATTAGTCGTGTTATTGTCAGAGGCGCTGCTCTTATGGCAGGGAAATAGGTTCCGCTGCCGTGTCCTCAACCGGTAAGGAGGGCTCTGATAACGTGCACGTAGCCTTATCTTTTTTTCATTCCTTTTGTTCATTCTTGCAGTAGCTTTACTTGTTCCTGCCTAAGACAGTCAGTCCAGAATATTATTGATAGGTCTTGAGGAGTTTAAGCCGCCGGGGGATCCACGGGAGACACCATATATAGCAGCCGCTACCGTAGGCGACGCCCGAGTCGGGGCCGGAACGGCGTGGCGTTCCGCCAGTTCTTGGGCCCTCTGGACTGCCTTGAGTTGGTGGTGGAGCTCGGAATTATAAGGGTAACAATCATTGTGTTGCAAGAAGAAGAAGAAGAAGAAGAAGAAACATTATCTTTACAAAAAAATCTGCGTGGCTCAATCTTGCGTGGTGCCCCCCGCTAGGGCCCCACCGGCTTCCACGGCTTGCCGGGCCTGGTCTAGGGTTGCAAATTGGCTTCCCGAGTTCAGTTTAACAACAGCAGTGACACATCAGAGAATCTTGAGAAGATCCTCCAAGGCAAAAAATAATGTATTTGTTTGCAGGTAACCTAAGAAACGACAAATCCTGCTTCCCAACAGGGGTGAGCAGCTAGTAAAAAACATTAATGTGTCGGTCAAAAAAAAAAAGCCTTTTCAATGCGACAATTGTCGTAGATATGAGCCTCGAGCTTTAAGCAAGCCCTGTGGTTTAGCCGCTGATAGCAACTTCGGAACGTTCGGATGCTGCATACTCTAGCTTGTCGTCATCTCCAGCTTACCTGACCTCTATCTAATATCCAAGTGTTTTCTTCAACCAGCGCAATCCACCAAGTTGAGTCCTGGAGTGTTATTCTAAACAATGTAAACTTCCGCCATATTGTCATGTCGTCCAAAATGTCGGCATGGGGAAGAGTAAGGGGCGTTTACAAATATTTACTTTATATCTTCAGTTACGTCCACCGAAGAGACTAGGTGGAAATATTGAACGCCTAAGTCAACGTTTACATAATGCAGCCTCTGAACCAGCAGTTTCATTAAATAATCGATTTGGTAGATACTTTATCATGCCTATTGTAATGACAAATGTCGAGTGCCCAAAATATACACAGGTAGCTATTATTGTAGTAGCCCTCTCTAATAACTTTGAGCCATCTTCGTGGTCGTAGACCGATCTTAGTGGAAACCATTCTAGAGTGTCGTCCTCAGAAGCTATCGCAGCTTAATGCTACGAAGGCATTGTTGAAATTTCTAGAGAAAACAGACTTGCACAAGAGGCTGCAGACTAATTGCGTTTATTGTAACTGACGCGTGATGTCGCATACCGCGCAAACGTGACTAACCGGGACGTTGTGCATGTGCTGTCTTTCTCGCTATCTTTCTTTACAAAAATAAATCTCAAGCTCCCCATCCCTTTCCCCATTACAGGGTAGCATACCGGTTATTGTTAACTGGTTAAGCTCCCCGGCTTTCACGTCTCTCCCGTTTCCTTCGTCTGTTGGTCATGTGGGATTTGACTTCATTTTATGCGTGCACAGAGCACAGTGACACGGGGAACTGCACGTACGCGCGGCACGAGCAACACATAATGTTCTAATGGTGCGTGTCGGTGAGAGGCAGACGAGTATGGCTGTAAAAAAGAAAGCAAGAAAGAAAAACTTTATCAGCGGGCAGCCGTCGCCGTTATTGTTTGCAAAGCATAAACGATGTTCTATGTCCGACCGGTTAACAGAGATAACACAGCTTACCATTCCTTGAACTAACATATAGGGTGCTAGGAACTGCGTTGTTATCAAAACACATTCGATCAGAAAGGCTGTCTGATAAAACAAGCTAAGCAGCAATAAAACATCAGGCAGACTGTTCGCTCAAAATACTAAAAGAAAAGTTAAAATTACAAGTGTAAGCAACGGCGAGTGTGCGAAGTCTGCAGATCTTTTTTTTTATATTTTGATGCTCACGTGCTCCTCTGCTTTGTCTTCTCAAAGACGAACGTCAATATGTGATATGCGCTCCAGTTATATGGAGATAGAATATTAGCGCGCGTAGTTAGGTCGCGTTATAAGTACATTTTTTTGCGGAGGCCAGACTACGACTGCTTCAGGCACACAAAATAACGTGAGCATTCAGTTTTACTGGAGCCACAGTATCGCAGTCCCCTAAACCAGTTATTAGGGGCGTAGCTCCTCTTAGTCTAAGCTTGTCACGTCTCCGTTGTCCGGCGTATCTCCTGGCAGCGGGCAGTAAACGGCAGTATCTGTCCGGTGGTGGTGGTGTGCGGCGTGACCACCCTTACTGCGCATGCGCATACCCTCTCCACACACCTCCTATCCACTCCCCCTCACCATTCCCCCATGTCCTCTACCCCTCTCCCCTTTCCCTTTCCACTCACCCGCTCCCCTCACCCTCTCCCCTCCCCCTTCCCCTCTCCCATAAACAGACTTAAAAACGGAGGGGGCGTGCACACATGAAGGCTCCCTAAAGACAATGCGCTGCGACAGTACGTGATATGTATCGCCCTCTCCTCTCCTACGCTTCCCCCTCTTTCTCCTCTCCTACGGTCCCCCCCCCCCACCCCTATCTTGCCTCGCGGCGCAGCGGCGCCGACGCAGGCAGCGTCGCGGCAGCGTCTTGATTGAAAAAACCGACCGCTCGCGCTGCACAACCGTTCACTGACTACCCCGTATATATAGGCACTGGATTTTGACCTCCAAGGTAGTGCGTGTGTGCGATTTCTCCTGTGCGTGATTAAACAATGAAAATTCACAGCGTACATGTAAAATTAAAGTGAGCTGCAAGTCGTCATAACTTTCATCGAACCTTTAGTATAAACGCGCCCGATCTCACGTCGGTGATGATGTACTGGGCAGAATTCACGGAAGATTCACGGTTTACCGATGACCCTCCGCAGCTTCGCCCACTCATCATCATTCACTCCGTGGATATGCTGTGATTTTTTTTTTCTTGGGCTAATAAATTTATTATGTATAGATATACAACACGGCAAGGCGTCACAGTAAAAATATGTACATATAAATACCCTGTAAGTTTGAATATGTCGCTAAGAACGAAGGGGTGGTGAGTGACAAGAAATGAATTACCGTTAAACATTTATTATTCCTACGAAAGCACGTCACTCAAATTGACGAGCGCATGGCTATACCTCAACAATACAGAAAATAGAAAAGATTCAAAATTGCAAATGCGGGGCTGTTTATATATATAACTTACAATTGCTTCTCTTTGTCGTTATGATGCGTAAGCAGCATCTGTTGTGCATGCTGCTAACAGCGAATCGTAGATGCACACTCAAGCAGGCTTGCGAGTAGAGCGGCTCTTCTTGTGAGGGTGGTGTTTGCATCAGGTCCAACCCCACTCTCCCGAGATAGTGGCTCAGGAAGGCAGGCATGGTCGGTAAACAGGAAGAATCCGAGAATAGCATCGAACGAGGCATAAACACGCCATTTTGGTTCAGTATACGGTATTGCTTTACTGAAGACACGCCTCGTCCAATCTGCTTGTAAGGCTGCTTTCCTCCAATTAAGCAGCAGTTTCCCGCCCATTCCTGAAAAAACTGCCACGTCTCTGCATAGAAGACGCCCTTTGATCGCTATCCATTCGCGTATTTAGAGGTGGCCTGTCGGTTCGCTAGCTACGCTGTAATCGACGCCTGATCGCGGTTTATTCCATGTTCACCTAATGACAACATGCGAGGCAGAAGAATGAGACTTCGGCATCACAATGAACTGCAGACAGTGTAGCGGCACGTTTCGTAATCAGAAGCTTTAATTTCTGCACATCCTTTAGGGACATTGAATAAAGCAGAATCTTTATGAAATGCGATTGTATGTATTAGTGTACGTTATTAAATGCCAAGCATTTCTTTGCGAACTTAAGTCACTTTGAGCGTTTCTATCTGTGTATCTATCCAGCCGCCTACGTCTGGGTGCTGTCGTGATCGCCTCCTTAACTTGGTGTAGACTAAAATTGGTATAAGAGGGTAAGGGTATTTGACGAAAATGACTGTCGGGTCATGACATGAATAACTTGAAAATCCTTTCGCGTACGTCGTCAAACCCTTTCCTCCAGACACGTGTGGCACATACCCGTTTACCACGGGCCGCAGTGTACGACTATGCGCCACAGGTGATTGACAGTTTATATCTACCCAGGAAAGGCGAAAACAGACACTGGTAATTTAAATGCGCAAGCGTTAAGAAAAACCCACACCGGCAACGTTGACCCGACGAATGTAAAGAATAAAAATTCGGCAGACCCCACGCGCAGTGGGAATCGGTTTCATGCAAAGCAGTCAACGAGTACTTCTATGCTGTATCTTATGGCCTTGAGCCAAGCGTTACGAGGTGGATCAACATGTTTTTGTAAGTGTAGTAGCTGTGTGCACCTTACCAGGCACGTCGACATTGACAACACTGTCCTTTAAAGGGTAACTCATGGTGGGACGTAACGTAAGCCCTCAAGTTACAGTACGTACGTCAGTATTATCAAAACTAAGTGCACTTTATGGCGCAGTCATGAGAATATGATACGTAACATTCGTTAATGTACTCCTCTGGGGTCGAGCAGTGCTTCAATACAGCTTGCTGAATCATAGGGATACAAATGTAATGGTTGTTAGACTGCTATAAAAGCGGAGCCACCACTGGTACCACAAACATTAATCTGATATGACGCCTGTATCGTAACAGTACATGTGTAGTGTCTACTGCTTTCTTGTAAAATTAGACAGCCAGCACCACAACCACAATTGACGGTGCACCTACATTACACCTGCATAGCCTGTTTTTCCAAACCAGTTTATAGACCTGGCGTGGCTCTGTCGTACAATACCTGATGGCCACGCAGAATGATTGGGTTCGATTCTTGCTGGGATACCATTTTTCATTCTTTCCATTAGTCGGGTCAACGCTGCTGATGTCGGTTTTTCTTAACACTTTTGCATTTAAATTACGAATGCCTGCTCTCGCCGTTCCTGGGAAGATATAAACTGTCAATCACCTGTGGCTCATACCCGCTTATACCGTGGCCAGTGGTATACGGGTATGTGCCACACGTGTCTGGAAAAAGGGTTTGACGACGTGCTCGACAGGATTTTCACGTTAGTCATGTCATGACCCGACAGTCATATTCGTCAAATCATCTTACCCTCCCATGCCAATTTTGGTCTACACCAACTTAAGGAGGCGATCATGAAAGCACCCAGACATAGATAGATAGATAGATAGATAGATAGATAGATAGATAGATAGATAGATAGATAGATAGATAGATAGATAGATAGATAGATAGATAGATAGATAGATAGATAGATAGATAGATAGATAGATAGATAGATAGATAGATAGATAGATAGATAGATAGATAGATAGATAGATAGATAGATAGATAGATAGATAGATAGATAGATAGATAGATAGATAGAAACGCTCAAAGTGAATCAAGGGTTCGCGAAGAAATGCTTCGCTTTTAAATATCAGGATCCGAGCAGGAATCGCACCCAAGCATTCTGGATGGCGGTCAGGTATTTTTCCTTAGAACCACGCCATGTCTTGAAAGCTCTTGGGAAAAAGACACTATGCATGCGTAATATCAGTTCAACGTCAATTGTGGTTGCAGTGCTCGTTCTCTAATTTTATAACAAAGTAATGAACATTGCATATTTACTCCTATAATACAGGCGCCATGTAGGGTTAACGTCAGTTGGGGTTGCAGTGTTGACGCCACTTTTATAGCAGTCTAATAAACATTATATATGTATTATTCTGATCCAGCGAGCTATATTTAAAGCGTTGCTCGATCCCCGAGGAATACGCTAACGAGAGTGACGTATGATATACATCATCGTACCGTATAGTCGACTTCGTTTTGATAATACTAACGTTTGTGCTCTAACGTGAATTCTGACGTCAAACCATAAGTTACCATATAAACGCCAGTGTAGTCGACGTTCCTGGTAGGCCCACGATGTGCACATATCTACTAGACTTACAAAAACACGTCGATCCGCCTGCTAACGGTTGGCTCAAAGCCAAAGGATGCAGCGTAGACAGTCACTGGCATAGTGCTTCGCATGAAACCGATTCCAAGGCGTGGGATTAGCCAAATCTTCAATGCGAAGCATTTCTTAGCGAACCCCACGTATTTTGAACGTATCTATCTATCTATCTATCTATCTATCTATCTATCTATCTATCTATCTATCTATCTATCTATCTATCTATCTATCTATCTATCTATCTATCTATCTATCTATCTATCTATCTATCTATCTATCTATCTATCTATCTATCTATCTATCTATCTATCTATCTATCTATCTATCTATCTATCTGTCTGTCTGTCTGTCTGTCTGTCTGTCTGTCTGTCTGTCTGTCTGTCTGTCTGTCTGTCTGTCTGTCTGTCTGTCTGTCTGTCTGTCTGTCTGTCTGTCTGTCTGTCTGTCTGTCTGTCTGTCTGTCTGTCTGTCTGTCTGTCTGTCTGTCTGTCTGTCTGTCTGTCTGTCTGTCTGTCTGTCTGTCTGTCTGTCTTAACGCCTACGTCTGGGTGCTCTCGAGATCGCTTCCTCAGCTTGGTGTAGACCAATATTGGCATGGGAGGGTAAGAGGTTATAACGAATATGACTTTCTGGTCATGACATGAATAACGCGAAAATCCTGTCGCGTACGCCGTCAAACCATTTCCTCCAAACACGTGTGACACATACCCGTATACCATGGGCCACGGTATAAGCGGGTATGAGCCACAGGTGACTGACAGTGTATATCTTCCCAGGAACGGCGATAACACATATTCGTAATTTAAATGCGAGTCTATAACGAAAAACGTATATCGGCAGAGCTGACCCAATGAATGCAAATAATAAAAATCAGGATCCCAGCAGGAATCGAACCCAAGCATTCTACATAACAGTCAGTTGTCTGACTCGCTGGTCAGGTCTAGAAACTGCTTTGGAATAACGCCCTATGCAGGCGTAAAGTCGGTGCAACGTCAGTTGTGGTTGTGGTGCTGGCTATCTAATTTTATAACAAAGCAATAAACATTACATATGTACTCCTATGACACAGGTGTCTTGTCAGGTTAACGTCTGTGGTTCCAGTGTTGGCTCCCCTTTTATGGGAATATAATAAACATTACATTTGCATTCCTATGATTCATAAAGCTATATTGAAGCGTAGCTCGACTCCGAAGGAATGCGCTAATGAAAGTTACGTGTGATATTCAAATCATCGCTCGTAAAGTGCACTTCATTTAAGATAATACTGACGTTTGCTCTAGAAAGTGAGTGCTGACGTTACATCAGTCCGTAAGTTACCCTTTAAATTCCAGTTTTAGTTGACGTGCCTGGCAAAGCCGGATGTACACCCAACGTCTACGCGTGCAAAACACGTCTATCCAACTCGTAACGCTTGTCTGAAAGCTATAAAATGCAGCATAGACAACTATTCGCTGGTTGCTTTGCATGAAACCGATTCCCACAAGGCGTGGAATGTGCCAGTTTTTTTTTTTTTTTAATCATACAATGTCTTTTACAAATGGGTACTGTTCCACTTTTTTAACTGCACAATAATATATTACTCTACTGAGTAGGGAGGATTACCGCGTGGTCCTCCTGTACACGCAGTGTTTGCGTCGCAAGCATGACGTATTTAATAATAATGCTGGTAGTGTCAAGTCAAGTCAAGCTTCTTTCCAACAACGTCAACCCGGAGGTCCTTAGGCGAAAATATGTCGCAGACATCTGGAGAGAGCCCAAAGACCCGTTTAACAGCAGCAGGCATTTTACAAAAAGATGACCTAGATCACTGTACAAGCATGCGCCAAAATTAAACTTGTTGGGATAGAATTGCCGTATCACTACAATTTTAGAGTCACATTAGCCTTGTATACACTTGCGCAATGACAACAAATGTTTATACGAAAAGCATGTATATACAACAAGATAATAAAATATAAACGGTGGTGGTGGTGTTTGAATGGTTCCTATATGTTCAAAAGCATAGTTCGCACATGTTTTCTTGAATTTACATTCAGGCAGTTTGAAGTGGATACAAGTTAAAATTTTGTTTAGTATTGCTGGTATCTGATATTCAAGAAGGCATTCTCCGTAGCGTGTCCGGGAAAAGGGAACTGGTCTGGGTTGATTTACGTGCGATTTAAGTGTGACTTTAAGGAACCTTGTAGAGTAAGCACCATTAACGTAGCCGAGGGGAAAATTTTTGAACTTTTCATGTGTGCATATACAAGCGCACATACGAACATGCATAAAAAGTGGGTGACTTTAGCCATCACCGAACATTCTAGTAACAGACAGCTTCTTTACCTTTACTGAACCAGAGGTGCGTAGTGTGGCTTGCCCACTTTCTGTGGCACATGACCGCTAGGAGCAGCGCGACTTTCCGTAGGGATTTTGCACTAACCTCGACCTTAAACACCTGCGCTGTCAAAAAACTTCTGGCTACGCCTCTGGTAAGCACATCGAGAATTCCCCGCGTGATCCAGTGTAAACAAGTAAATGTACAAGCCTACATGATTGTCAATGCCTGACGAAAAGCAGAAGTAAACAAATCGTGGGGGAATGTCGCACTTTCAGGAAGAACTGCAGCAACATGGGCATTTGAACGTGCTCGAAACATAACGCTGTCTGCTCACGTCCTGAGCTTGAAGACCGGCAACTGCCGTCAGCAGACCAACAAGGGTCTGCGGATCGTTTCACGTACAATCAAACGGCGCTGTGCTTTCTTTTGCGGATGGAAGGAGGTCTCGAATTTCGTATTCTGAGTGCAGCTTTCGCACTGCTGTGACAATCCAGACAACAAAAAATTATGCCAAGTTCCTGCCGTCCCACTTTCCCGAATGTAGTGGGCCCGTAGTTGATAGCGCTACGTATACATGCAAAACAAAGCTCGAGGTGCCACGCCTTGAATTCGGTCCCGCATCTGGTTCGGCTAAGGTCCACGCGACGCTACGGTTGTCCAAGTGAGCTTCTGTATGGAACCGATCGCGCCACTCCAAAACAATGCCAAAAACTCCGGGCGACGAGCCGTGAATAAACTCGCCTGCGGTGTTTTTCTCTTTTTCTAGTCTTCGTCGCTTCTCGCAGGGGCAAGTGCGTCCCCACTGGGAACGTGGTACGTTTCCGGAATAGGTGTATGAGGTAGAGACAGCTTATGACTGCGTTTCCGTGTGCAGAGTGCATATGTCTCGGTCTACATAGTCTCTGTTTCTCTCTTGAGGCGAGTAGAAGGGCATAAATAAAGCTTCCTCGACATTTTTGCCTATATGTTAGCTGCAAGAACATCCGTAAAAGTAATGAAAGTGCTCGTCGCTTCACGCCCAGACTGTCTTCTGGCAGGTATTTTCTCGAGACTGTCACGGAAGTTAAGCCATCGCTTGTGCGCATCACAATAGGTGTAACTATGTTGAGCATTGCTACCACCATTCACCTGCCAATTCCTTTGCAGCTGCGGTGTTACAGCAAAATTTGAATGACGTCTAACCGTGTTCTTTTTCTCTCCATCACAAGAGGAAAGAAGTTGTTCATATTTATGCGGCGTTCCGGGTCGTTTCTTTTTAAAGGCATTATTGTAGTATGAATGACTATACTGCCAACTTCATACCGTGCAGTAGCTGTACTCCTTACGTGCTTGTTTCCAGAGAGTTCTTTCGACAGGAAGTTTTAGTTCGGTATCAGGGATCACCAAGGCAACCGCTTAGTGTACGCATCAGGGGCACGCATATATATATATATATATATATATATATATATATATATATATATATATATATATATATATATATATATATATATATATATATATATATATATATATATATATATATATATCTTATTTCGACAGATCAGGAGCTCATGCTTCCTGTGGAATGACCAGAGAAAAGGGCCTAATTATATCATTCGCAGGCCTACTTGCGCAGCAAGTTTTCTGGCTGATAAAAAAAGAGTATTATATATCTAAGTCAATCACTAGAGAAAAGTAGCGCTACAAAGTGACCCTCTGTTAATATATCTTGAAAGAAGAGTGCCGGTTCCTTCTGCATGCGTACATCCGTTTGTGTTATCTTTCCATGTACTTTCTACAACTCGGAAAATTTTCAGGGCCATCAAAGCTGCAACAGATGGTGGTTGCAACAGATGGTGTCCCTGGTATTGCGTTCTTAGTCTTAAGCAGAAAGAGCTAAAGTAGTGGGGCTCCTGTTACTTTTTTCCCGCGACAACGACAGAAAAGGTGCCAACAGTTTTGCGAGGCGTACGTTTCTGCCGTGCGTGGATTTATTGTTCAGTGCCGATAATAGCATTGCCTAAACTGCACGGTCCAACAAAGAAAAGAAAACGCAGGAAAAGTGAACGCTAAAGGATTTTCCGACTATTGCAATCTAGACAATGGATGGCGTTTCCTGCAGTACCGAGATGATTGAGTCACATGTGGAAAAATAGCTTCCTTTCTGCTGAGCAACTACACAACACAAGTGTCATCGACATGCTCACGCAGCTTCATAGCCCCGTTAATAGATGGCTACGCACGAGTGCTGCAGCAGGGTTCATATATACTTCGGTATATCAGCAGTTATTTACGAGCTCAGTGGAGCGGACGGCCAGAGGTGGCACTTAATAGCTTGCCTGACGTACGAATGTCTCCTAATTCCCTTGTTATTCCGCATATATTTCGCTACGAGAGAATGGCAATAGAACGAGCGCACCAGAAATGTTTTGCTTTGTTTTTCTTATGGCACCTAGCACCTAGCGACGTTAAATTCCTTGCGTAGCAACCTAGATTCACCACCGAGAGTGGTTGTCCATAAATTCTCAAAAACTCTCGAATGAAAATAAAACAAGGTAAAATTCTGCAGATTCCACACATTATGAGAATCGGTTTCATGCGAAGCATTCACCGAGTAGCTGTCTATGATGTATTTTTTTGGCTTTGAGTCAAGGGTTACGAGGTGGATCGACCTGTGTTTGTAAATGGAGTAGTTGTGTGCACATTGTGCGCTTACCAGGCACGTCGATTACACTAGGGTTTAAAGGGTAACTTATGGTCTGACGTAGACCGTCAGATCTCATGTTAGAGCACACACGGGTATGTGCCACACGTGACTGGAGGAAAGGGTTTCATAACGTAGAGGATAGGATTTTCGCGTTATTCATGTCATCACCAGACAGTCATGTTCGTCGTATCCGTATACCCTCCTATGCCAATTTTGGTTTATACCAAGTTATAGAGGCGACCACGAGAGCACCCAGACGTAGGTGGCTAGATAGATAGACAGATACGCAGATAGAAACGCTCAAAGTGCTTTTGGTTCGCCAAGAAATGCTTCGAACTTAAAAAAGGAGCTGTTTTGGGCTGTACGTGACAGATATGATATAGAAACATAAGTTCAATGCACATAATTCGGGAGATCCCACGCGTTGTGGGAATTTGTTTTATGCGAAGCATGCAGCCAGTACTTCTATGCTCCATTTTAAGGCTTTGAGCCAAGCGTTACGAGGTAGGTCGACGTGTTTATGTAAGTCTAGTAGCTTACCAGGCAAGCTGACAACACTGGCGTTTAATTGATAACTTATGGTGCGACGTAACGTCAGCCGTGTCACGTTAGAGTACGCACGTCAGTATTATCGAAATTAAGTGCACTTTATGGTGCAATCATGTGATTATCACACGTAACTTTCGTTAATGTATTCCTCCGGGGTCGGGCAATGCTTCAATACAGCTTGCTCAATCATAGGAGTACAAATGTAATGTTTATTACACTGCTCTAAAAGCGGAGCCAACACTCCAACCACAGACGTTCATCTGATATCATGCCTGTATCGTAGGAGTACATATGTAGTGTTTATTGCTTTCTTGCAAAATTAGATAGCCAACAACCCCAATAGACGTTGCAGCGACATTACGCCTGCATAGGCTGTTTTTCAAACCAGTTTATAGACCTGGCGTGGCTCTGTGGTAGAATACGCGATTGCCACGCAGAATGCTTGGGTTCGATTCCTGCTGTGATCCTAATATTCATTCTTTCCATTCGTCGGGTCAACGCTGCCGATGTCGGCTTTTCTTAACGCTCTCGCATCTAAATAACCAATGCCTGTTCTCGCCGTTCCAGGGTAGATATAAATTGTTAATCAACTGTGGCGCATACCCGTACACCACGGCGCGTGGTAGACGAGTATGTGCCACACGTGTCTGGAAGAAAGGGTTTGACGACGTACGCGACAGGATTTTCATGTTATTCATGTCACGACCCGACAGTCAAATTCGTCAAATCTTCTTACCCTTCCACGCCAATTTTGGTCTACAAAAAGTTAAGGAGGCGATCGGGAGAGCACCCAGACGTAGATAGATAGATAGATAGATAGATAGATAGATAGATAGATAGATAGAAACGCTCAAAGTGCTAAAGGTTTCGCTAAGAAATGCTTCGCATTTAAAAGGGCTGATTACCTGTCAGGATATTTAATTAAAATTAGTTGAATGGTGACCGGTGCGCATCGAAACTACAAAAACTAAGAGATTTGTTCGCCCTAAGTGAACATAGGTAATTGACGTTTAATGGCTACTTTAGTGGCCAATAGGTAATTGACGTTTAGTGGTCATTTGGGTACTATGTGCACACTACGGCACTCTGTTGTGCGCGCCGCGCCTCCCTCTCGCCCAGTGGCCCTCGCGTAGCGCGCGCCTGGGGCTCTCGCTCCATTGCGCCGGCTCCGTGGTAGCGTCAGCGCCAGGTGGTGTGTAACGTGCGCTTAACGCGAAGCGCATGTTTACTTTTTTTAATGAGTCGGTAGTGAGTGGTGGGGTTTACCCAATTTTATCCAATTTACGTAGTCATACGCTTTTGTTGACGCACAGGGAAAATACACGTAGCCCCAGCCATATACCTACGCTGTAAAAAACATATGCGCTCAAACGTAAACGTTTCTGTTCTTATGTTGCTGTGTTGTCCTCGTTTTTTGTGCGTTCTGTCATAAGCTATCATGACTAGCCAATTAACCCACGTGTACGGCTTACGCTTTTTTGTTTTACATCACCTCCATCTCTTCTTGTTTTCCTCTGTTCTCTTCAAGGGGAGATGGAGCATGCATCGACGGGCGGCTGGGGAGACGCTCAACAGACGATGTGACGCGGCTGCACACATCGTGAGCGGCTTCCTGTTGGCTAAGTCATATAGCTTCCACAGGGCTGCAAGGAACTACTAAAAGAGTGTGTAGCTCTTTTTTTAGGGGCGAAGCTCCTTAAGGCGGCACCCGTTCGTCCCTCGTAGTCGTAGTCGTAGTGCGTAACCAGTCTTACGCTTTGACCTCCAAGGTGGTGCCGGTGGGAGATTTTTCCTGTGCGTTGTTGAACAATAAAAAATTCGCAGCGTTAGCTAAAAGCCGACTTCTTCTGTCTCTCATTCCCATTAGCAGCCATTCTTTACCTCCAAGGTAGTGCCTGGTGAGATTTCTCCTGTGCGTGATTAAACAATAAAAATTTTGTTCAAAACGCCGTTGATTGATGAAATAAACCAACGAAAGACGCCAGATGTTTTGTAAAAGCAAAATGAAAGAACGCCAGATGTTTCTAAAGCAAAACGAACAGACGCCAGCTGCTTAACGAAAGACGCCAGATGTTTTCTAAAGCAATGGTTTTCTAAACAATGAAAATTCACAGCGTACATGTAAAATTAAAGTGAGCTGCAAGTCGTCATAACTCATCGAACCTTTAGTATAAACGCACCCGATCTCACGTCGGTGATGATGTACTGGGCAGAATTCACGGAAGATTCACGGTTTACCGATGAACCTCCGCAGCTTCGCCCACTCATCATCATTCACTCCGTGAATATGCTGTGATTTTTTTTCTTTTCTCTTTTTTCTCTCTCTCTCTCTCTTGCTCCTCAAGCAATACTGCTTGATTAGCAAACGTCAAAGATATTCAGTGTAGCAAATCTCGCTACTTCTGACTCAAAACGTCTACGTGAACAGCAGTGACATCGCACTGCTTTGAGTCCAATCCTATAACAAATATAGTTGACCAAGTGATAGCTTTATGTGCGCAATGAGTCATGAAGGAGAATGATATTGGCAGAAGAACAAGGTGAACGCTCTGTAAGTACGTAGTCCGGAGCTTTATTTGCCCACGGTGGCTAAGAGCTGCTTTGTTGCGCAAATGCGTTCTCAACAAAAAACAAGCAGCTCATGCAGGTGGCGCAAGCGTTGTTGCGCTCGATGTCGAGAGAGGAAGGA
Source organism: Rhipicephalus sanguineus (assembly GCF_013339695.2). Classification (NCBI taxonomy): domain Eukaryota; kingdom Metazoa; phylum Arthropoda; class Arachnida; order Ixodida; family Ixodidae; genus Rhipicephalus; species Rhipicephalus sanguineus. The sequence goes on along the minus strand of NC_051177.1, from coordinate 20,959,393 downwards.
TAAGGGGAACGCGTGGCCCCTAATGAGCTCTCGGCACATTCGCCGCCGGCAACGCCGTGCAAGCGCTGATCTGGTCGAAACGTTGCTTATTGGCCAACTTCGGTGACTGGGATCCAAGTAGAGCACCCGCTTCTTTGACCTCTCATATAGCTCGTTCTGCTTAATTTATGTAATCTCCTCTTCCTCCGTATTAGGAATAATAAAGGTCGTTTTGGTCCCATGCTCTTCCGTGTACCGCGAGTGATTTACGTTTACGCTCGATAAGACGATCAAATTTTCGTTCTGAGAATGGCCCGTCCATTTAAAGCAATATATCTGCGCGAGCTGGCAAGTTTCCGTTGAAAAAGTAGCTGAAAGCACTTTCGCCATGTTAAAACTTGCTTAGAAGGCTAGATTGCTAGTCGAATCTGCAATTCATTGGTAAATAAGGAAGCGCAGAAAGAAACTAGGAACGGGTGATAAGAATGCGACAACGCAAGCGCCTTGTTGTCTCTTGTTGCTCGTTCCTTAGCGCTTCTTTATTGAGGGTCATTCCACGCCAAACGTCCCAGACATTGCGCTCGACCCTCTCCAATTGTATTGTAAAAAATTGTGGACGTTCATATCAGTGCACTATTTGGCCTCGGAAAGTATTTCTTGGAAAAAAAATTTTTCTTGTCTGTTACAGTGATTTGAATTTTGCCGTAGTGGGTGAAACATAGGTTGCGAAAAAATACTCTAAAAAATACAATACTTCGCGGAACGCCTTAAATATCTGCTGTTTACTTGAAAAGGAATGGCACTATCTCATTATCACCCATTGACGGCCACTACTTTGTCTCACGATGTGCTTTGTGGTGAAGCAATGCTGCAATTCTGCGCCCACTTTGATTATTTTTTTAAAAATTCTACGAATATTACAGACAAAATAGGACTATATCACATGACTGGATAGTTGACAGTAAGCGTGTCAAAAAAAGTATTGAAGTTTATTACCGAGTAGTTTCGAAGTGGAAGGGGCGCAAACATTGAAAAAATGTGTGAAATGCTCCACGTTCAGGCACATGTAGAGTGGTGATGCAGTCCAAGTAAAAATGCACGCTTGGTCTCGTTGGGAAGAGTATACAAAGGAAATTTATTTGTGAAAGTTTCATCGGAGCGTTTTTTGTTTTTGGCGAGAAACAAAAATTTATGTTGAGCGTTCGCGGCGCGCCTGGGCGCGGGCCCGTAAGTCCGCTTCACTGCGCCGCCACTGTTCCTTGGGGGAACGGAAATATGCAGCGCCCACGCGGGTGGCACGATCGTGTGCTGCTGTGAGTATTCACGTTGCTGAAAACTTGCAAACAGTGTATATGGCTGGCAGAATGTTTCGGAAGTGCACTAAAGGCTGCCGGTTAGTAGTCGGAGCAGAGCACGATTTCATGGCCACGTCACTGCATGCACACGTACGACAGGCGCAGAATTTGGGTTGTGTTTTCGATCTCTGCGGAGGTTGCAGTTCTTACTTCCGTTGCCGACGTATGGTCTTCGCCACTTGAAATGCCTGATTAGGTGGTGCTTAGGTTGCTGATTAGGTGGTGAGCCCGGCATTAAGAGTGGTCAGTGATGATCGCACGAAAAGGTGAAACGTGCGCGTACCTTTGAGGGAGATTGTAGACTCAAACCTTGCTGAGAGCTCAACTTTCTGCCACGCTTCATGCGATGCTTTCATCTTAGTAATCGCCTTGCGATTACTAAGCGAAGGCGATAGACATTTAAAAGGACCTTTTGTATATTTATCGCTTTCGGTTTTCGTTGTACAGGTTCTCCGTCTAAAATATGACACGATAGCAGTATACTCACCATTCGCAATGTTTATCTTACGCGCTGCCAAGGGATGCGGCCGAAAGACGAACCTTCGAGTGCCGCGTGCTCGCTCGGCGACGCGATCACCGGAGCAAAGTTCACCTCTGCCGAAGATCCGAGCGTAAGAATACGAAGCACCATTCGGTTCCGAGGCACGAATGGCGCGAGTCACGTTCAAGCGAGCTGCCCATAAAAAAGAATTATAAGTGTATTCCCGGTTCCTGTTAGCCACTTTTATTATAAAATAATATATTTTAAACGAACCATCACTCGTTTTCCCTGACACTTCGTCGGCGGCACTGCGGAAAGCCAAAAAATGCGTGTCGAAACGTGAAAACTCACAGCAGCACACGATCGTGCCACCCGCGTGGGCGCTGCATACTTCCGTTCCCCCAAGGAACAGTGGCGGCGCAGTGAAGCGGACTTACGGGCCCGCGCCCAGGCACGCCGCGAACGCTCAACATAAATTTTGGTTTCTCGCCAAAAACAAAAAAACACTCCTATGAAACTTTCACAAGTAAATCTCCTTTGTTTACTCTTCCCAACGAGACCAAGCGTGCATTTTTACTTGGACTGCATCACCACTCTACATGTGCCTGAACGTGGAGGATTTCACACATTTTTCAATGTTTGCGCCCCTTCCACTTCGAAACTACTCGGTAATAAACTTCAATACTTTTTTGACACGCTTACTGTCAACTATCCAGTCATGTGATATAGTCCTATTTTGTCTGTAATATTCGTAGAATTTTTAAAAAATAATCAAAATGGGCGCAGAATTGCAGCGTTGCTTCACCACAAAGCACATCGTGAGACAAAGTAGTGGTCGTCAATGGGTGATAATAAGATAGTGCCATTCCTTTTCAAGTAAACAGCCGATATTTAAAGCGTTCCGTAAAGTATTCTTTTTTTAGAGTATTTTTTCGCAACCCATGTTTCACCCACTACGGCAAAATTCAAATCACTGTAACAGACAAGAAAAATTTTTTTTCCAAGAAATACTTTCCGAGGGCAAATAGTGCACTGATATGAACGTCCACAATTTTTTACAATACAATTGGAGAGGGTCCAGCGCAATGTCTGGAACGTTTGGCGTGGAACGACCATATAATTCCTATCGCAAATAATAATTGATGAAATCAATTATTATTTGCATAGAAGTGCCTAATTTCTACTTGGTTTTCCAAGACCGAAACGCAATGGCAGCAGGGAGCTTAAGAGAAACGCCTATTTTATATCCGTGTCTATTCTTCATCTGTTAAAGGCATAGAAATTTATTTATTTATTTATTTATTTATTTATTTATTTATTTATTTATTTATTTATTTATTTATTTATTTATTTATTTGAAGTATGCCGGCCTTCTTTTTAACAGTTTCACATAAGCCTGCCTCACGGAGTTGTAAACCATAACAGCAACGCCAAACAATGTTTTAAAACATTTGCGAGTACTAATAGAGTTTTAGGACTTCTTGCTACGCGAAATTCGTGATCTAACGGGTCAATACAAAAAAAGTGTTTTAGATAATATTTTGACCTAGCCGCATAGATATTCCAGTTGGTTGGATAAGTAATGTTGGCGTCATAAGGTAACCCTCCTGAACTGACTGAAGTGCGTTATTAGCTGCGGAAAATCTTGAAAAAAGCTGTTCCGTTGAAAAAAGAAACGACACGCGCAAGCGGGCGCTTTTCGCAGAACGGAAATAGCGCGTCGTAGAGAGAGAGACAAGCAAATCACTAACCAAATAGCGACAGTCGTTTTATGTGACGTTGCATATAACAAAAATAAAAAATTGGAGGACCCTTAAGCTTCGCCTTTAAGAGTTGAACGCGATAGCAAAATCCGGCCCCTAGTGCGCACTTCAACCACTAAATGCATACTTATTAATGTGCATTGTTACACACATACGCACACAGACACACACGCGTGCGCGAGCGATGTATCTATAGTAATGGCACAGATTTTCGATCTAAAACACTTAAGTCGAGACATATTTCTCACAATGCCTCACAGATGGCAGCACACTATCTAGCGTTTGCTGTTTGGTTGATCAACGCCTCCACTAGAAAGCAGGCGTTGGCTTGATATGTTTTCCGCTAGATGGACATAGAGCTGTTTAGAGCTCTATGTCCATTTTTAGAGCTGTGTGAAAGTTCTTGTGTGTGTTTAGTGGCGATGGCTGCACTATTCCGGCCTTTTTCGTCGTGCGCAAAACGTCGTTTGATGGCCTCGCTAATGCGCATACAAATCGCCGAATGGGCTCATTTTCGTCGTGATACCTGCCGAACAAAATGCGTTAAGGAGACTCCTTCCACTACATGGCATTTATGTAGTGTTTTTTTTTTCGAAGCATCTGCAAGTAACATCGTGGCTTTGTGGTAGGACATCTGCTTTCCACGCAAACGGCCCGGGTTCGATCCTCAATGAGACCGAAGATTTTTATTCTTTATTTTATTTCCATCTTTCTCGATTTTTCGCTCATGGACGATTTTTCGCTCCAAACTTCGGTAGCGACGCCGACACCGACACCGACACCGGAATTTCTGCGACACGAGCTCTCTAACGCTATCGCGTTAAAATAAAAGGCAAACAGAGCGAGACGCGGGCTACTAACGCGAGGCATCGCGGAAAGCATTTGCTCCCCTGCTCTTGACAAAAGGAACACAGATTATTTCTCATTCCTCCGTGACGAATCAGTCGTACACCGACTGAAGCAGGCGCCAAAACAAACGAAAGAAGAAATGAGCGAGGACCATGTAGCAGACTCGGCAAACAACGGAGGCAAACAACTGCACGTGGTAAGCGGCTGAGACATGCATAACGTGTGATGCGAAAAGCAGCAGCCTTTGGTCTTAGAGGCCGGACATCGGGCGACAATGACACGAACGAAGACGTAAAGAGAAGGCGCCGAACCGTGGTGGAAGCGCCAAAACGAAACACAGCGATTGGCGGAAATACATGCCATACGCATCAAGGGTGGTGCGAAACGTGTGGGAGAGAGGAAGGGCCAGCGTAAAGGCGGGCATCAAACAAGTCCGTGTGCACAGAGCAGAGATGTGGAGGAGGCCCGCGTCGCACGCAGGACATTCACCTCAGTATCGCGATTCGAAATCAGTTGGCGCGGGATCCGAGATGTGAAGAACTCAGAAGCTGGCATGTATGTATGCGAGTGAGAGCATACGGGCACTTACGGAAGCACGCGTAAACAAATGCACACATTGGGTGTCTGTGTGTGTGCCTGCATGTAGCGATACAATTTATTCTACCAGGCTTTTTCCTAGCTTTCTATCTTATTTTCAACAGTAAAGATTACTTTCCCTTGCAGTAAAACGTTGTTATTTGTATAACCATTGCGATTGCAGTTACAAACAGTGGACGTTGTTGGCGCGTAGCTGCATAGATCTCCTGAGCGCTGAAACTGTTTGAACTGTTCTATAATCTTTCGTACACGTTTTTTCTTTTCATTATTTTATGTTATTTAGAAGATTTTTGCGCTTTTACATAGCGCAGGCTACTCCTTTTCACAGATTCACAGAATGAATTGATACAAGGCTGGTGTCACGTAAGAACACGTTTATCAAATTTTCTACACCTTGCGGGCTTGCGCAGAACTGGTTTTCCATATTCATAGTTAACGTTTTTAGCTGAATAGAGGCTCATGTCAGTGCGCTGAGAAACTGCGCTGGCTGCGCTGGCGAAAACAAACGGGAAGTTTACCGCCACAGTTGGTCGTTCCGAGGGCGGCCACTGGACCCGCCACGGTGGTCTAGTGGTTATGGTGCTCGACTGCTGACCCGAAGGTCGCGAGATCGAATCCCGGCCGCGGCGGCCGCATTTTCGATGAAGGCGAAATTGTTCGAAGCCTGTGTACTTAGATTTAGGTGCACGTTAAAGAACCCCAGGTGGTCTATATTTCCGGAGCCCTCCACTACGGCGTCTCTCATAATCATATCGTGGTTTTGGGACGTTAAACCCTATCAGTTATTATTATAGGGGGCGGCCTCTGGGTTTTCTGAGACATATAAGCGATGATCTGAGGCCAGTATGTTTTGCTCGAACAAAGCCGTCGAGCCACTTCTAGTTGCCCAACGACTGATGTGATCGTCGTCCGATTGGCTTTTCGCCGCGTGTATCCTTCGCGATCCGAGAAAAAAAGCGATCTAATTACAGAGCGGCAGCACTAGGTTTCGTTTCGAACGCCATTGAGCTGTTCTGGCTGGAGCAGAGCTTCATATCGGTTAGTTTACGTGCTGTCAGGCCGAGGAGTCGTCGCCGATTTGGTCGCCCGAACGAGCACCGTAGCTGGGCGAGAGAAACGTCATGGCTTGCGGCGCCAATACGAGCATGACTGCGCCACCACTTTCGTAGCAGCTCTTTCAACATGCTTCGATGAGTCCTTGCTGTATGCGCGAGTTGCAGCGGTGTGCAGTCGGAAGTAATGAGTTGCCAGATATTTTGGAAAAGTGCTACACGCTGGAAACAATGGTTCACTCTGACGCAATGGGAGTGTGGCCTTCCCGTGGCCAAATAAATGTTCTTTCCCAAAGAGAACGAAGGAAGGGGAACTGTTCGAGGGGCTTGCTTTTTTTGTGAGACGCAACCAAAGGCTCCAACAGACAATTAGGCCTGCGATAGCATAGGGGACATTATTTGTTAGTTTTTACTGTAAAGAGGTTACCTACTCTGCCTCTCCTTGTCGCTTCTTGTCAGCACAGAAGTCCGTTCTAGCAGTCCTCTAAAGAAAGGCTCATGAATGTTGTCCACGCATCCACCGCGGCTACCACGCGGTATAATTTATTACACCTATGCGAGTAACAATGGACGGCCTTTATTAAAGAAAAGCTTTCAAACGGGGCTTCACAAAGTAAAACACTGTGGGAGATACAAAGCCTTTTATATAGAATTTTGTCACTAATGAATACATGCGGTTTATCAGCAGTATTACATAACGGAAGAAAGAATGGAAAACGACAAGAATCGGAAGCACATATACGAGGTATTAGTATGCATATGTATGTGCGGGGTGCCACTCTGGCCAATGTTAGCGGTGTAAAGTTTGAAATTTCCTATTTCCGTTCGTCAGCGTAGGGATCTGAGTTGACTGTTGGTTTTTTCCACGATGACTTTCTTCAAGTCAGTAACAACGAATGAACACGTATTGAGCGTAGCCTACGTACGCCCATTTCAATGTTATGTTCTCTTTGTTTTGTTTTTCTCAAGTGCTCCGTTTGATAAACTATGTCAGGTAGGTCACAATGGCAAAAGGCAAATGCAGTTGTCACTGAGTGGTATGCTAAGACAGCAGTTTTTCCAGAGCGGCGTGCCAGCTGCTTGCGAAACCCAGAAGAGAATATCACGAGCATCAACGAAATTCAGACTGGTCTCGCTTTGTTCCCTTTGTTTTTATTTTCTTTTGACTGTCGGTTTCCTCTGGGAGGACTTTCTTCAAGTCCGTCGATCTCAAGTAACTTATCTTCTTTCGTATTTCTAAGCGGCCTGTTGTAATATGAAAGTCGCTCGTGATTACGCCGAGACAACATCGGCTTGTGGATTCATTACATAGCCCGACCTTCGTTAAAATCCCCTTGGATACACGCGAGGTATGCGCGTTGCTATAATAGTAGCGCGCATGGAAAGATGTACACCGAAAAAAAAAACACCAAACGGGACAATGCTTCTCCAAACATGTCTCTTTCCATTATGTGATACCTTAATGCAGATAAGGCACAAGTTCAAGGCAATACGGAAGCTTGAAGAGATGAAAGATCCCCGACTGTTGCTGACAGTTGTTACCGTGACAAAGACAAGTCCGCGTGTCGAAAGGCTGCTGCCTGCGACACTCCTGTCCGAGGATTTGTCATCTCTTCATACAGATGCAGTACCACTGACTTTAGTGTGAAGATTGTGACCGGAGGCCTTTTCGACGAAGAGCTTTGTAGACTCACATTGCAGGAATAGCTGCTATACATTTCACTCTCTGAATATAATGTGGCGCCAGTTAATAGCATTTTAGAATAACATCTTGCTGGGCGAGTTGATGCATGTCTGTTCTTCTAGGATGCACCAACAAGCCCAAGCTGACATCTTAACTGCATATATAACAATCCCCCCCCCCCTTTTTTATGTAGTAAGTACGTTGAACTACGCCGTCACCTTCTCATCTCACTACGATATAGTAGCTTTTCGCTATTAACTGTCTATGGTGGGAATCGTTGTGCATACAGTCGGACGAACACGGTAAAAAAAAAACGAAGTAGACAGAAAGAGCGCAAACTATCAACTGGTTGTATTCATCCCCTCCCCCTTCCCCATTCTGTATCCCTTTGGGACGTGTGAACATTGCATATATATGCAGCGACCAAATGAATACAACCAGTTGATAGTTTGCGCTCTTTCTGTCTACTTATTTTTTTTCCCGTGTTCGTCCGACTGTATGCGCAACGATTCCCACCATAGGCAGATAATAGCGAAAAGCTGCTTTATCATAGTGAGAGGAGATGAACGGCGTAGTTGAACGTACTTACCACATAAACAAAATAAGGGGGGGGGGTCCATTGTTATATATGCAGTTAAGATGTTAACTTGGGCTTGTTGGTGCGTCCTAGAAGAATGTGGTAATGGCTCAAGGGAAAAGACAGACAGGATGAGATAGATGAGGCGCTTCTTTGTGTCAGTCTGTTTGTCCCACTCCGTTCTTCAGGCGCCAAAGTTATATTCAGTTAGTGCAAATGGCCCGATTCTTGGCAGGTCCTACTTAGGGGTTACATGCCACATGTGAAGAGGAAGCAATAAAAAGAGCAGCAGTACTCTCAACGCCAGGTTAGCCGGTCGCTTCGTTTGCCGAGCTGTCAGCCGTCATTAGTACGCCTATGTTTACGGCCAGACCAATTAACTCAAAAAATGCGATAAATTGGATTACTCATCACCACTCAGCCCAGGCTGGAAGATTGTTACGTGAATTCAGCATTTTAGGCAGGGCGAGGTGTACTTATTTCCATACTTACGTTACGGTAAGTGAAGCGCATGTAGAGAGTGTGGCTATTCAATTTCAGTTCGCAATATCTTTACGATACCCTGATCCGCACTTAACATGAAGAATGCTATAGTAAAATGACGCAGCAATGCCGCTTCCTCTGCCAAATAGACCACTAGTACAGAATTTCGTTTTTCAACCCCAGGCACATTCCATATCGGGGACGCTTAAGCAAAGCTCATCTGCAAACCTTTTCCCAAGGAGCAAGCTATGAGCATAAATCCTGCAAAGGGAAGCAAGAAAAATTAAGTTAGCGCTGAGAATCAATACCGAGATGCCACATTAAATGTGCTATTGTCAATTACATCGTCTTAAATAGTTGCATCAGCCACAAGATCGTTTTCGACTTGATGCTTCACAAGAAATAATAAAGTAACATGCATATCTAATGGTTACGTGCGCGCGTCTTCTGGCACCGAAAATCACCCGCAGCTTTAAGTAGCAGCTCTCGATAGAAAGTGCCCGAGTATTACCAGGCGACCGTCTCGTACTTTCTCTAGCACACATGTGCAGGCCGGCGCTTCGTAGCCAATTATTTCAATCAGTCGTTTACAAACTGTCGTCTTCAGTTAATTGCGACCACGTTCAATGCCGTACTGCTTTATAATTCTGTCATGAAAAGCAAGCCGGTCACGGTGGCGAGTCATATCAGTTGTGTACGTGCTGTATCACACTAAGTGGGAAATCAGAGTATCTTTAGCTGTAGCAGCACGTCAGCGCACTAGCGACATGCTTGAACTTGTCCCATCTGGCCGCTGTACACTGTGGTTGTTTGTCTCATTTCATTCGTTGTGTTCCATCCTGCACCACAGCTTGATCAAGATGTACATCCAGTGCATTTGACGCGGACTTCCGCGAGAACATGAACAGCACCATGTCGACATGTAGTTCCAATAACACGAAGAAGATATTTGGCAGCATAGGCCGATGACTTCGCTTTCATCGCCTTTTGTTTGATTTTTTTTATTCTTTAACCAACAGTGACAAAGTGCTTGGCAAGCAAAAGCATTTCAACATCACCAAAACACCGCGACCTCATATAGTAACCGAGAAAACGCTGACGTATCAAAAAGGACAGAAAGCAAAATAAATCGTGTTTGTGAAATTATCCATGGCGGCTCGGCTTCCATCATCAAATTGCCCCTTCGGAGTTGTTTCGATCCCGCTTTCGTTGGTTCCCGATCGCAGGCTTTTTCTAACATCGTACGTGAAGCAACGCGCTAATGATTTTTTCCGGGCGTTGATTGTTGAGCTAAGCAATTTCCCAAGCAACATACACCGGCCTTAAGTGTTTTTATTGCAAGACACCGTGACTCCAATCTGTTTTACCCCGCCCCATGACTTTTCTTTTTTTCCCTCCGTAATATACTTCGACATGAGCCTGTCTCTCTGTCTGCCAGATGCCGCGGAAGGTAACTTGCCTTCAGAAGCACGTATCCTGCGTGAACAATGTCGGCATGCAGTGCGGCCGGAATTAGAGCCCGGCGTAGATGGTACGCTGCCCTTCAGTGCTGCGTCCTTTGCAAGGACGAAAGGAAGCTTCTCGCTGAGTGCTTTGGGCCGGTCTGGTAACATTGTTCCTTAATTCTTTCGACTCTCTCCTTGGCAACACTTAGGGCAGCATTCCCTGGTCGCGGTGGGAATACAAAGCCGCGAGCTTCGCTGTACTCAGCAAGGCTTTTCATATTAAGCAATGCATGTTGTTGGGTGAGTCAGTTCATGGTTTCAAAAAGGTTTTAAACTGCGCGAGAGGAGGAGGAGCGAAGTACCCACAACGCAGTCTACGAAGGAAATAATTGTATATGACGCTACAGGTCACTGCAGCTGGACAAGCTTATCGCTGATTTGGTTCCGTGGTAAACACGTTCGTAGCTGTCTCACCGGATGTCTATTAATATGCAATGTCCAAGAATATTACCATTAGAAATCTAAACACATTGTTTGGTCTAGATGCATTTAGATACCTCAGGATTGCTTTAGACCCCGAGAAACTTGACATAAACTTCCTATTGTAGCTGTTTATTGACCTTTACTTTCGTACATGCGGCCAAATATGTGGTATGGCATGCGAAATGCAACGAATAATAATAAAAGATAAAATGAAAGCAGACACACACGTCTGCGGCTGGGCTACACAAGTCAAGTGCATTCACTTCTTCCTGATTCTCCCTTTGTCCCGTGTTCTTAGTTCTTGACATATGCCTTGGCAATATGCAGACAGCCGTTCTTAACATCACGCAAAGTCTCGTTGAACGAGAAAATGCGCATAAGTGCAAGTCATACAACTCACAATATTTAGCCAACGATTTCTCTCATATTTCCATGCCAAGGAAGGATGGAAGGACAGGATAGGGAGGAAAAGCGGAAATGTTAACATGTCTAGAAAATGTGGTATACTACCCTACACTAGAGAAAGGGATGGGGGAGTTTGAAAGGTAGGAAGAAAGAGGGAGAGGGGGAGCACACACACACACGCACACACACACACACCAAAGGCACACTCCTCACAGTCACAATATTGCTATTGGTATTACCGCCCTGGCAGGTATGTCCTCTTCAAGAATTTTACCAATGCCACCGTCGCTTTCATCCGCGTTGACTTCTTAGGACGACATCCTAAAATGGTTACTGGCAACAGCTACTTCAAACTGCTCATCGCGAAGTGTTTCAGGAGAGAGAAAAAGGGAAAAAGTGAAGCCACGGATGATAACCATCTAATTAAAGAATTGGCTGGTTATTTACCCTAGCTAATAAAGCGCATCAGCACACTGGAAATGTTTGTGAAGAGAGAGAATGAAAAAAGGAAGGCCGGGAGGTTAACCAGATATTAGCATCTGGTTTGCTACCCAGCACTGGGGAGGGGAAATAGGGGCAAGAAAGAGGGTCTAGAGAGAGAGGGGGGAAAAAAGAGGAGGAAAAAAAACGCACGTACACACACAAGATAAAAACAACACACACAGGGACGAAGTTCTTTTTACAATCGTTCAAAAAGGCCGGTCGATCGCAAGAAGCACAGTAGCGCTTGCATGGCCTTCTTCTGTGACGTTGCGTCTTGTCGGTGGCATAGAATTCTTTCCTCCGACAAAGGTCGGTTGTCCAACTTGTTCAGCGCGTTGCAAAGTGATAGTCGCTGTGCACTGTACAGTGAGCAGTCGCAAAAAATATGTCTAATTGTTTCTGCGTTTCCACAGTGGTCACAGGCTGCGGTGTCGGCCATCCCAATGCGGAAAGCATAGGCGTTGGTAAACGCAACACCCAACCACAGCCTACACAAAAGGGTCGCGTCTGCTCGGCGAAGCCTTGATGGGACTTGAAGACTTAATATAGGGTCAAATGAGTGCAGTCGATCATGTTTGAAGTGTGGCTCATTCCATTGTGACGTCGTGCGTTGGCGAGCATGCAAACGAAGCTTTCCTACAGCGTCGGTCCTAGAAAGCGGTAGTAGTAGTTCATGGTCTTCTGCGTGGGCTGAGCGGGCAGCTTGATCGGCCCGTTCATTGCCGATGATTCCGCAGTGACTTGGTAACCACAGAAAAGTGATTTGATGTCCTTTCTCAGTTAGGCGGTGGATAATCTCTGCTATCTCTAGCACCAACTGTTCGTGCGGCCCGCGGCGTAAAGCTGACAGTAGAGACTGTAGTGCCGCTTTCGAGTCGCAGAAAATAGTCCACTTGTGCATCGGTTGGCCATTGACGAATTGTAACGCTTTATGAAGGGCTGCCAGTTCTGCTGCCGTCGATGTTGTTGCGTGAGATGTCTTGAATTTAATTGTCGTAACCAACCTTGGTATCACGACTACTCCGGTTGAGCTGTTCGGCAGCACGGATCCGTCAGTGTAGATGTGGATGGAGTCTTGGTACTTTTCGTACAAGAGAAGTAAAGTGAGCTGCTTAAGTGCCGGTGACGACAAATCCGTTTTTTTCTGGACGCCAGGTACTGTAATGTTGATATTTGGTTGAGTAAGGCACCGTGGAGGAGTCCGAGGTCTTGCGGCAGGAGTGAAGGAAGTTGGTATTGATTCACCATGAGCGGTCACTGTTTGGGAGTAAGATGTGCATGGTCGGTCCGCTGGTAGAGAGGCTAGGTGATGGCGGGGAGTGCGAGCAAGATGTCGTATATGTGTCCTCAGCACTTCAACCTCAATGTGTGTCTTGATGAGGTGGTCCCTTGCGATGGCTATAGTCGCGACTGTTGATGCACTCTGGGGCAAGCCTAGACAAATCCGGAGTGCTTGAGCCTGTACACTTTGTATCATTCGTAGGCTTGTTTTGCTTGCGTTGGATAATGCAGGCGGGCTGTACCGTAGGAATCCGAGGAAAAGAACCCTGTATAGTCGCAACATAGCGGCTGTGGACATTCCCCATGTCTTGCCAGCGAAGAACTTGAACAAATGACAGATGCCTGTCAACCGTTTTTTCATGTACGACACATGAGGGCTCCATGAGACGTCTCTATCAATTATAACACCTAGGAACTTGTACGATCGGAGGTAAGGTATTCTTTGGCCGTTTATCATTACGCTGTAGCTCTCTATTGGTTTGCGCGTAAATGCCACAAGTGCACATTTCTCAGAGGAAATTTCTAGACCTCTGTTACGGAAGTAAATAGCAGCTTCATTGGCCGCTCTTTGAATTCGAGCTCGCAGTTGTAGACGTGTCACTGCAGACGTCCAAACGCAGATGTCGTCTGCGTACATTGACAGTCTGACAGTGCTTGGCAAGTGCTCGTGGAGAGCGATTAGCGTCAGGTTGAATAGTACAGGGCTAAGTACGCCACCCTGGGGAACACCACGGTGGCTGTAATGTAGCGAAGTGTCGCCGTCGGCGGTGCTCACGAAAAAAGAACGCTCAGAGAGATAGCTCCGTAGCCACTGAAACATCCGACCACCCACTCCTACCTCTCCGAGAGCGGCGAGGATAGCTTCATGGGTGACGTTGTCATACGCCCCTTTAACATCAAGGAATAAAGAAGCGCAGAGGCGCTTACGGCCTTTTTCGTGTTGTACGTAGGTGACCAGGTCCACGACGGTGTCAATCGATGACCGACCACGGCGAAACCCTGTCATAGCATCTGGGTAGATGTTGTGATGCTCCAAGTACCATTCTAGGCGTCCTAGTACCATCCTCTCCATTATTTTGCCCACGCAACTAGCCAGTGCAATCGGGCGGTACGATGTTAGCACCAATGGTGACTTGCCAGGCTTCAGTAATGGGACCAGGCGACTGGTCTTCCAGTTTACGGGGAGGGTGCCCTCTCGCCAGGATTCATTGTTTACCTCGATGAGAGCAATTCTCGCACGCTCACCAAGATGACACAGTGCTCTGTAGGAAATACCATCAGGTCCGGGTGCTGATGTCCGTCCACACAAAGCCAGGGCTGCTTTAAGCTCATGGATTGAAAAAGGTAGGTCCATGCCGTGGTCACGCGATATCGGGCAGCCACTTGAAGGCGCGAAGTAGTGATTTGTGAGCTGGCTGGATAATTTGGCACAGAACTCGTCTGCCACGTCGACCTCCGATCGCTGTTGGGACAGGGCTAGAGCTTTAAATGGAGACCGCTGGACGGGGGGTGTCCGGAGCCCTCTTACTGTCCTCCACAAGTGTGATAAAGGCTTGCGGGGATCTAGCGACTCGCAGAAGGCAGCCCAATGTTGTGACTCTAACTTGTCTATCCGGCGTTGCATCTTCTTCTGTAAGCGTCTAGCGGTCCGTAAATCATCAATTGCTTTCGTGCGTCGGTACCTTCGTTCAGCACGTCACCGGAGTGCCCGAAGTCGCTCCAATTCTACATCGAATTCCGTTACTTTCGAAGCGCATGTGATAGTGCACATCGTGTCTTGCACTGTACACTTTATTGCCTCTCCTAAGTCAAGTGAGATGTTGTTGTCTTGACATTGTTCTTCCATGAGCGAATGAAATTTGGTCCAGTCCACTCTTTGGATGGTGTCGCGTACCTTGAGAGGCGACAAACCTCTGATCTTCACATATGTGGGGATATGGTCACTTCCATGTGTTTCTATGTCCACGAACCACCCGGTACGTCTGGTGAGGCTTCGTGAGACAAAAGTCAAGTCAAGGCAGCTGCTGTATGCAGAGCCACGTAAAAACGTGGGACTTCCGTCATTTAGCAAGCAAAGCTCATTGTCTGAAGCAAAAGATATCAGACTTCTGCCTTTCGCACTGATCTTCGGGCTCCCCCAGAGCGTATGGTGAGCGTTAAAGTCCCCAACGATGACCCATGGGCCAGCAGTAGATGATAGTATATGTCGTAGTCTTTTTTGATCAAATCTACTTGATGGAGACAGGTAGGCGCCTACAACAGTGACAGTAAGACCCTTTTTCTTCACTGTTAGGCATACATATTGGTTATCGTCGTCAGGTTGTACCGGCTGAAGAACGTACGTCAGGTCGCGGCGAATAAACAACAGAACCTTACTGTTTCCACCCACAGCAGCCGACATAAATGATTCATATCCGGAGAGCCTGATTGCGTTCGATAAGTTTGGCTCACAGATGACGATAATGGGAAACATATTGGTGAACACCAACCGGCGGAAATCAGCAATGCGTGATCTCAGTCCCCGGGCATTCCACTGGAAAATTGCTGCTTTTCGAACCTCTTCCCTGAAGGACAGTGGCTGGTGAGCCATTATCTACTCAAGGGCTGCCAGTACTGGACTCAGAGCGTCCAATACTTGAAGTGCATTTCTGGCTGACGTTGTGTGAATGTTGTTTAACAACATGCGAATGGCATTAATTAAGGGTCGCAGAAGAGCTACCACTTGCTGATTCGTATTCCGCAACTCCTCTGCTATCGTAGCTTGCTGTGATGGGGGCGACTTCTGCTGTGTTTCTTCCACAAGCCGCGTGCGCGTAAGTGGTGGCCATTCCTTGGTAGAGAGATATCTGCCCGTTTTCTCTCTTCCAACGTTTGCGTTGGCCGTGCTGGAAACTGCAGCTGGCGGTGTTTCCAGATGAGTCGACTTACTTCTTGAAGTTGACTTTGACCGACGTGAGGACCTTCGACGGCGACGTCGTCTTCGCCGGACTTTTTCAGCGGCCTCTTTGTGGGTTGAGCTGTCTCGCACCATTTGCTTAAGAATAGAAATCTCCTTCTTGATGCGCGGACAGTCTTTGGAAGAAGCATTGTGAGCACCTTGGCAGTTAGAACTCTTCAATATGGTTGCGTTGCAGTTGTCTTCTGAGTGCGGTTCTGCGCATCGGGGGCACACTACGGAGTTCCTGCAAGCACCCTTCACATGGCCGATCTTCTGGCAGTTGAAACACTGCATAGGTCTTGGAATAAATGGTCGAACCTGGTGACGGAAGTGGCCAACCTTCACGTATGAAGGGAGACAGTCACCTTTGAACGTAATTCTCACACAACGTGTGTTACCAAGGCGGCCGACGTTCACAATGCCGCTATCTTCGCTTGCTGGTTTTATGAGCACCGGAAGATCCGCGTTAGGGATCTCAGTGTCAATGTCGTAAATTACTCCTGTTGCAGTGGCGCCATCGGCTGGTATGATGGACTTGACTCTGATGCTACCCAGTTGCGTTACTTGTTGTAGTGTGTTGAGCGCACTCGGGTTCAGCACATCTATGGCCAAGATGTTTCTTCTTGTGTTTAGCCGTACATCTTTGATCTCGTGCGGCACAGTGTTCTCAATATACAGAGAGAGAGCTTGCCTGTTCAGCACACGTAGGCTGTCTGTTGCGTTCAGCGGCACAAACAGGATGGAGTGAGGCCATCGCTGAGGGGCAGTTTTCAAGGTGGCCGTACTAGACGCCGAAGATGCATTGATGATCCGTCGTTTAGCCTTGCGGTACAGGACGGGTTGAAAACCGTCTTCCGAGGACTCGTCGGCTGATGCGGAGTACAACTCAGTGTCCTCACTGTCGCTAGATGTGTTTCCTCGCTTCCTCGAAGCAATGCCCGCGGTCGGATCGGAACCGGACGGCGCCTCGCGAGGTTGTACATCCATCGCCGGGACGTACGGGGCGATAGACCCCACAACTGCAGCGAAAAGTCCAGAAAAGCACAAAGACGAGCAAGATGTGTTCCGCAATGGAATCACTTCGTCTTCTTCCGAAATGTTTGTGAAAGAGACAGAGAGAGAAAAGGCGTGTCTTTCCTCTTTTAAGATTGTCTCTCTCGCTCCCTCTCCTTGTCACACAAAATCAACTCTTTACAATATACGTGCACTAATGCTGTCTAGATCACTAAGTCATAAACAATCAGACAGGCTTAGTGATGTTCATTTTATCGCCATGACCAAGTCCAACAAGCTTATTGTTTAGAATTGTTTGTCGTCCTGGCTAAGAAGGCTGTAAGAAAAATTTTCAAAAGGAGCGGTTTTTTTTGTTTTTTCATTGAGGTCATCGTAGTGAGGCGGTTTACTAGAGAGCTTAGATATAATAACGAGCCCTGCCACTGCACATTCGTGAATAAATTTAGAGTGTGCTTCTGGATTATGGAGTAATAGGCCTGAGAAATAATTGAGAGAATTAGGCTTCCAAGAGCGTAAAGTGCGCAGGTGGCGATTATTAGCGTAATCCGCGAATAATCACGTCACTGTATGACAGGGAGGAAGCTTTGTTAGGCGAACCGTAAATGAACTCATTTGTAAGCCCCCAGATTCTACCTTGAGAATTCTTTTCGATAGACCACACTTTGATCTGCACTTTTTTCGTTTAGTTTATGGGCATGCATCGTTGTGAAATATATGAGCGGAGATCACCGTGTTCCAGCGAAGTTTTTGTTTAATAGAAACAATCATGGTGCATAGTAATAAGCGCATTTGTATTTGCGCACATCGCATACACAGGCTGTTTTTTTAGACAATACAGACTTTTTATAAAAATTCTACCACAGTCAGGCTCATTTCGTTTTCACACATTAACTCTATGCCAAGGCGGAAATACTTTCCCGCTGCTAAAATCACGTTGACCCGACTAATTAACAAAAGATCGTTTATTATTTTTTTAATTAATGACTTGAGGGCTGGCGTTTATATTACAAAGTTGTAGTGCATGCCAATTTATGGCCTACCTACGTTTTAGAAATCGCAAAAGTTGCACGTAGTTCCAGATATTCATCATCGAATTTCAAGGGCGGAACCGAAACTGATTGCGCCTGGCGCACACAAAGCGCGGCGGAACACCGAAATGACAAGTGACACGGAAGGAATGAAATTTGAATGAATTCGCACCAAAGCAGAATCTGGTCAGCAAAATCGGCAAGCATTCTGAAATACACTAGTAGACAGCTTAATGTATGCGTGCGATGGTTGGTGCCTATCTGTTTCTTTCTTAAACTATAAAGATGCGCGAAAAACTGTTTTGCCTGTCTGCAAGAAGAAGCGCCGCAGTGGCCGCCCCTGAGTTTTATGCCCAGACAAAGAAAAGGTTGACGTTGCGTTTTTCTTGTGCAGAGTTCGAAAGAAACAGATAAACACCAAACACTACGCGCAAAAGTAAACTGATACGCGGGCACAAGTGAGATGACTTGCAGCTTTGCACGGAAACGTACGGCCGCGGCGCGCCGTCATTCATATTTCGTCATTCCCATGTGACGAATAGTTTCGGCCTTAGTAGCGCAACAGTTGCGCTTCGTGCGCGCCGGGCGTGATGAGTTTCGATTTCGACCTTGAAATTCGATGATTAATATCTGGAACTACGTGCAACTTTTGTGATTTCTAAAAAAATAGGTATGCCATAAGTTGGCACGTACTACAACTTTACAACATGAACACCTGCCCTCAAGTCAATAATTACGTCAATAATTAAGTTATTATTAACGACTTTTTGTTAATCAGTTGAAATAGTGTCATTTTAACTGCGGCAAAGTACTTCCGCCTCGACATGGAGTTCGTGTGCGAAAACGGCAGGAACCTTACTGTCATATGATTTCTATAAAAAAATCTGCATTGTCTAAAAAAAACACCATGAAGAATGTACAAACGTGTATCCGAATTCGCAACATATGGAATTGCACAGCGCGGTATACAGGACGAAACACTTGAAGAAGCACACACGAACAGCGCTGACTCTCAACTGAGGTTTATTGCATAACACACATGCGCAAAGAAAATAATTATCAGCAGAAGAAAGGAAAAACAACAAGAACCTCAATCTGTTTATCGTCTGTGCGTGACTTTCAGAAACTGAACTTCTTTATCACTTTAGGTGATAGAAGGCTGACTGATACACTGCTCCCTATATCTGTTAATGGGGTACGTCTCTAGGATAAGTCTTTTGCTCATATTATTGTGCCTATTTATCACTTCCGTCTTGTTAAACAGTGGCTTGCATTGATGCTGTGTGCAATTCCATACGTTATAAATCAAGACCAACTAGCCCGACTTTCCTTTTGTTGTGTGTTCGAATACGCCAATAATGAAAAGGCATTCCATGTTCGCGCGCGTTAGCCAAGACTTTCACCTAGCATCGAGAGACTAATATAACCGGATTTATCACGAATTAAGCAGGTAGCATGAAGCAGATCTTTGTTTGTTCGAAAACTTTTCGATACAACCTTCAGTTGGTAAATTTATAGACCTGTATCTTCGAGGTTTTTATTATAATCTCTTGAGATGTTACCGCACATTTATGAAAAATGTCATAACGACACGGACCTAAGGAGAGAGGAATACCTTGAGCACATAGCAACCATCGCCTAAGCGCTCCTTCTGCGGGTTCCATTATATCGCGAAGTCTTCACCTTGCATAGATGCCCACGCTTCGTTCCCCGTCCATTTCGTTATATGACTATAATATATATGGTCCTATATAATATATAAGATATAAGTCAAATATATATGTTATATGGCATGGAAGACCGGAGCTTTGTGAAGCCGAAGAACTTTCGGCTTTTTCTCCGGTTCACCCTTTCTTACCTTGTGCATGTAACGGTGAAAAAAATTGATTGATTGATTGATTGATTGACTGATTGATTGATTGATTGATTGATTGATTGATTGATTGATTGATTGATTGATTGATTGATTGATTGATTGATTGATTGATTGATTGATTGAAAATGCGGTATCTAGGTACACCTCTGCTTTGTCATGTCATGTCAAGGGGTAAAAATAAAGGGAATTATGTTGCACTTGGCCTTTGACGGTTATGGGCAGGGGTGTAGGCAGAAATTATTTTCGGGGGCGAGGGGGAGGAGGGGGAGGAGGGGGCCCATCTCCTTGATCTGAAGTGGGGGCCAGGCAGGCAGGTGTGTTGGAGTGAACACAGTGCCATAGTACCATGGCAAATCATTCGACAGATCCCACGCCTTGTGGGAATCCGTTTCATGCGTAGCATTCAGCGAGTGGTTCTATGCTGGATTTTTTGGCTTTGAGCCAAGCGTTACGAGGTGGATCGACGTGTTTTTGTGAGTGTAGTAGTTGTGTGTACATCGTGGGCTTACCAGGCACGTCGACAACACTAGCGTTTAAAGGGTAACTTATGGTCTGACGTAACGTCATCACTCACGTTAGAGCACATACGTCAATATTATCGAAACTAAGTGCACTTTGTGGTGCGATGATGTGAATATCATAGATAACTTTCGTTAGCGTATTCCTCCGGGATCGAGCAACGCTTGAATATAGCTTGCTGAATCATTGGAACACAAATGTAATGTTTATTAGACTGCTTTAAAAGCGGAGCCAACACTGGAACCACAGACGTGAACCAGACATGACGCCTGTATCGTAGGAGTACATATGTAGTGTTTATTGTTTCGTTATAAAAATTGCCAGATCCCACGCTTTGTGCGAATCGGTTTCATGCGAAGCATTGAGCGAGTAGTTGTCTATGCTGCATTTTTGGCTTTCGTCCAAGCGTTACGAGGTGCATAGACGTGGTTTTGTAAGCGTAGTAGTTGTGTGCACAACCTGGCTTTACCAGGCACGTCGACTACACTGGCGTTTAAAGGGTAACTTATGCACCGACGTAGAATCGGCAGTCACTTTCTCGCAAAGAGGTCAGTATTATCGAAACGAAGTGCACTTTACGATGCGGTAATGCGAATATCACGCGTTAACATTCGTTGGCGTATGCCTCCGGGGTGGAGCGACGCTTGAATATAGCTTGCCGAAACATAGGAATGCAAGTGTAACGTTTATTAAGCGGAGCCAAGACTGGAACTACAATTGCCGTTAATCCGGCATGATGCCTGTATCATAGGAGAACATATGTAATCGTTATTGCTTTGTTCTCAAATTAGATAGGCAGCACTGCAAGCACGTTGCACCGACATTACTCCTGCATAGGGTATTTTTCGGAAGCAGTTTCAAGACGTGGCGTGGCTCTGTGGTAGAATACGACTGCCACACAGAATGATTGGGTTCGATTCCTGCTAGGATCCTGATTTTTATTCTTTGCATTCATCGGGTCAGCGCTGCCGTTGTCCGTTTTTCTTTAGACTCTCGCATTTAAATTACGAATGTATGTTCTCGCCGTTCCTGGGGAGATATAAACTGTAAATCACCTGTAGCTTATACGCGCTTATGCCGTGGCCCGTGGTATAAGGGTATGTGCCAGACGTGTCTGGAGGAAAGGGTTTGACGTCGTATGTGACGTCGTGAAGTTACCGAGGCTTTTTACATTAAAATAATGGGAGACGCATGCGTGAGCCATGCGTGGATTTTCATGACAGACAAGGAGTTTGCTTATCTGCTTGGCTCATGCAATATCAAGCGACAAGTCTTTCAGTTGCGAGACAGCGCTCGTCCAGTGCACTGTGTGTTCCTTTCGTCGTCGTCTTTAGCGCTGCATCAATGATGCGAGGTTAGATGCCAGTGGCTCGTGATATCAGCAGACTCTGCATTCGCTCTCTTTCGTTATCGTTCGCTCTATCGGTTACGCCGCCGATGCCAACCAACTGCGACGCCGCTCAACGCAGGGAGGGGTGCCTAAGAGCTGCACTCTAAAATACCATGTGCAGGCGTAATGTCGGTGCAGCGTCAATTGTGGTTGCAGTGCTGGCTATCTAATGTCATAACAAAGCAATAAACATTACAAATGTATTCCTACGACACAGGCGTCATGTCGGGTTAACGTCAATTCTGGTTCCAGTGCTGGCTCCGCTTTCATAGAAGTCTAATAAACATCACATTTGTATTCCTACGATTCAGCATGCCATATTAAAGCGTTGTTCGACACCGGAACAATACGCTAACGAAAGTTACGTATGATATTCACATCATCACACTGTAAAGTGCATTTGGTTTCGATAATACGTCTGTGCTCTAAAGTGAGTGCTGGCGTTACGTCAGACCATATGTTACCCTTTAAACGCCAGTGTAGCCGACGCGCCTTGTAACGCCTCGATGTGCACACAACTACTACGCTTACAAAAGCACGTCGATCCACCTTGTAACGTTTGGCTCAAAGTAAAAAAATGCATCATAGAGAACTACTCGCTGAGTGCTTCGAATGAAACTGATTCCCACAAGGCGTGGGATCTGCCGAATTAGTTGTGTTGTTCCACTACCAGGGAAATACCAGTCTTTATAACCACCCTGAAATATTTCTCGACGAGGATTAATAAGACGGTATATTAGAAGCGGATAGGTAAGAAAGTGCGCGCGAATGCGAAATTCGGTCCAGACTAGAAGAGCTAATCCGGCGGAAAGGAACACCCGAAGTTCCCCTATTTAGTCTTTAAATGATCACGTGTAGGTCTAAGACGTAACATCTGAAAAATTAAACATTGAACAATGCTCATTCTACATATACATGCAAGCGGTGCCGAACTTTACTGTGACAAAAATATACACTGTCATATAGCTTGAGGAAAGGTGTGCCAAGCTACTAACGAGAAATGAGGTAAATAATGTCGAACAATATAATTTTCTGATATTTGAGCTGCACCAGAGCGCATCTTTTATGCGCAGGAGGAACGGCAGAAATCATAAAGAGAAACTATAGCATATTAAATTGTCCTTTTTGCAGAAAAGCGATCGAAGCATGGGACAACGGTTTCAGTCCTTTGCACGACTCCCATGCTTTCAGAAAACAAACCGCGTGGCAATATTATAAGGCTTATCATTCGTGCACACTTTGTTAGTTGGCTGGGCACCTTTGCCTATAACATGGCCGCCATCAAGATTGCCTTGAATTGATTCTGGTGAGCAATTCTATACTAACCGAGTTTTATTATTACAGTCTCGGTGCTTTTGAAGCAGCTAAACGAAGGGTTATGTACTTACAGTGCTAGACGCGAAGCGCAAACGTAGCGAATGATACAATGTGGACATATTGGTGAGAAAGTACTCGAAAGCAGAAATATATTAATCGATTTATTCTGCGCATATTGCCTCTTAACTGCCTCTTAACCTACAAAAAAGGCGAAGAAAACGCGCCTAGCAAGCAACTTGGCTTTTGTATTAGTGCTGTTGCTGATCGTACTTGTACCTGCAATATATATAGTGACCGAAATTATGAACACTTGCAGCCTGGGACTAGCAACATAGTGCTGTCAACCATCGTAGATGGATGCAATTTTTCTCGATCTATTTTTTTTTTTTCGCTCACGCTTACGATCGGTGCGCTCTATATGCGCTTGTTCTTCGCGTACTTGATAATACGTAATATTGCTGTAGTTAAGTCTTGTTTGCAGAGTACAGCCAAAATTCCATGACTGTCTCCGTCGTTACATTTCTATAAGAACACGGCAAATGTGGCGATGGAAGCTGCGGCAAGTGAGACGGAGGTCTCCAAAAAGAAATCTGATAACACTCGCCCCTGTCGACAACGTGCTGCTGTGCATGCTGCGTCGTCTCCAAATAAAATAGAGCAACGTTCCTAATGGTCTTTTGCGTCAAGTCATTAATTCTAACGACCTGCGGCTTAGCGGGCGGCAGAGTAAAAAAAAAGAAGCACAACAAATCTAAACAGTAGGGACCGAAAGATATAATTCTTAGGCCCGCATTCATGAAAAGCTATCTTCTTCGTTGCTTTGACAAAATTTATGACGCCTGGAAGCGCGGACAAAGATATTTCCTCTCGTTGTTCCACCCTCGTTGTGCAGTCGCGTAGTGCGCAGCCTAGCTGTTTGTTATCCTTGTTTATTTGCCGCATGGCACGTAAAAGCGGCGGCTGCGATACTTCTATACGAGTACGTTCAGCCGTATAAATATAAGAGTTGCAGATAGCCAACACACACATAAGGCTTCCATTGCTCTTGTGCCGTCATTTTTAGTTTTCAAACGCGTTTCTTTCAGCTGCGTGCCGCTGACATACACCTATTTATTTCGCTGACAGATTTACCGGTGAAGGCAAGCGACATTAGTTGTTTTGCTGCTTCGACTGTACACTCAGCATAAGCTGTTATGAGGCGTTCTGTGACTACGCTAATGATAAAAGCATGATTGTTGATTTTACCTTAACCGGCACAGATTCTTTTGTTGACGCTAGTCGTGCTTTTGTCGCACTTCGTCTGACTCGCTAGTCATTTTCGTTTGTGCACGTGTTTATTTTTTTGTCTTTATTTTAACACGAAAGCGTTTTATGCCGGGGTCCGCCAAGACTTCAGTGGCGCATTTCCGTCACGGATATGGTGTTGATAAAATGGACGCTAACGAATAAGAAAGAAGAAAACTGTAAGAAAAAGTTCCGCCACCAGGAATAAAACCTACGACCTCTGGGTCCGCGAGGATAAGCGTCCGGCGCGCTACCGACTAAGCCACCGAGGCAGATGTGCGACACTCCACAAACGCGTCTTATATCTCTCACACATTCTCTCTCGCACGGTGCTTATTTCCTTTGACGGGACGGGGTGGTGCCGCCGTCTGTGAGCGATGAAGAGAAGTATTGCGGCATGACTTGATAGCGCCGATAAAGAACGATTCGGTGACGACGCAGTTAAAACATGGCCTCCGAGAAACCTGCCAGCGCGTGCTCTCGGAGGCCATGGTTAAAGCCATAGAGTTAATATACTGACTAGAGGAAAAGCTGGGCCGCGAGACCTATAACCACAAGAACGCTGACATCTTGGAACGTTGTCATGCTTGCCATCACATATCAATCCTAAAGAAGCATCTGCACAAAAAAAAACTTGCGGATATTGTTTTGTGTTTATTTTGAATACTTCTACGAAAGAATACGACGGCTATTTATGCAATTTACTGCGCGCGGAAAGGAGCGTTTGCAGGCCGGTTAACTAGATGGCACCACCATATCAACACTCGCGAGTACGCGATGGTACGCGAGTGTGTGCTTGCGGCCGATTGCGCCGGTTTGCGCGTCGTGTTAAAGCCCCTGAAACTTCGTTCGCGACGTGTATCTCGTAGTTGTCATAGTGTCCCGTTGTGTGCGTTTTCTGTCGCCGCATACCACTCGACTTCATGTGACAGCCCTTTTTTCTTTCGAGCTGCAAACTCAGTGCATCAGTGCAAACCAGGACGGACGGCAAAGAAGAGATGAGACAAGCCCTGAAAGTTATGTACGAACTAGTCGCAACCGATTTTTTTAATACTTTTTAACGGCGATAAAGCTTCGTGGGCCGTGTAATTTTAGTTTCGATTGAAGCTTTCGGGAGATGTCTCACTCACATTCGCCGCTGCATGCTGCAATCGACATTTTTCTGCTTTACGGCTCTCTGCGCTGAAGTACGGCAGCAATGAGCTGAAAAAGAACGTGGATACAGGTGTCTCGCCATTGCATGTCGAATCAGCGCGCGACCACGGCCTACGGACTTTGCTTCCAGCTGCGAATCTGTCGAGTGACCTTTGTGCCAGCGAACGGAGAAACTTTGGTAGGGAGTGCCTAGTAAAAACCATGCACAAACAGGTGGAAATTTTAACTGTTATCAACCGGACCAGCTGCACAGACAACCGTACACTAACACACGGCTTCACGCATCAAAACACAGCTGATGTTCTCTGAACTACAGTGGCTAGCGCGTAGCTGGCTTAGGTTGGTAGATTAAAACTGATTACCACCGTCAAATATGGCGAGCGTCTCAGGGTCTGGCAACGCTGGCAACGATCGTTTTGTTCCATCATGGCGGAACCCATCCGGTTATAGGTTTCAATGCATGGGCCCTATGGGGAGCTTTTCCTCTAGAGTCAGTATATTAACTCTATGGTTAAAGCGTCTCGATACAAGCGAAAAACACTGGCCGCGCTAGCACCGGGAAGTAGCCCTACACGCAGTTACGTTCTCTGCCTTTCGCTTCGTGTTAGCGTGTGACGGCTCCTTGTCGGAGTGGTGTAGCTTCGACATGCACCAACGGTGTTTCGCCGCCGCCGACTGCTTCCAATGCGATAGCACCAACTGATAAAACTGCTGCGGTAAGTGCTGCAGAAACGCAACGATGTCGACGGGCGAATGTCGTGCCTTGGTGGAGCGAGACAGAGGCCAGCGGGACGTGGAATGCCCGCGCGCGTTCGCGGCTCAAGCTAGGAACCTCTACCTCCGGCGTTGCTGAAGCGCAGTGGGGTGGTGTATGCATGAGCACAGGCGTAGGTTACCCTTTTACTTAGGAGCGCACACCGTGCCGTTTCTCTCCTTAATTGACGACGCTTTGAAGAAGTGCATATCGAGTACCAGTGTTTATGTACTCGTTGATGTCACCTTTGCGCTTGATTCACGATATGCTGTGTCCATGCATTTGTGAACTTCAGCTACTACAACCGTTAAATCATGATCGTGGGCGTTAGTCATCACGATTAAGATGAGCCACGAGGCGTCAACTTGGGTGCATCCACGTCAAATGGTGCTATAGCTACCAATTGTACAAGCTCTTGTAGCGCCCTCGTTCGGGCGGCGCGCAAACAGGAGAGCGCGCGATGGCGAGAGAAGAAAATAAAGAAGGCGCTAGGTTGTGGCACGTGAAGCCACGGCTCACGTTCCTGGCTGGCATCGATTATCATTCAGGCGGGTCTTTCTTTCGCTCCTGTGGCATAAGCCTACACTCTCATATATCACTACATATTAGCACTACTTCTGTGAAGACACGTTTCACTCTCTCGCTATACCGATTCTTATGACGAAAGGATCATCCATGTTTCATCTCTCTCTCTCTGTCCTCTTTCCGACCTCTATTTCTCCACCCCTGTGCAGGGTAGCAAACCGGTTACTAGTACGAGGTTAACCTCCCTGCCTCTTCCTTTTCATCTATTTCTCTCTTTCTTTCTCTCTCTCCCTACTATGTCCCCGACTTTTACCTTGGCTCATGTGCGATTGTTACATGGCTGCTTTTAGTGCGAAAGGAATTCCACCTTTGCAATCGAGGTTTCACGGGTGTCAGGAAAGAGCACAGTGCTTCAGATGGGCTCAGTGGGGAAGTGCAAAGGGATGACAACCCCACAAGCAATGCACAGTTCCGCAATGGCCTGGCAAGATAGATAAGGCATGTCAGTGCCCGCCCAAAATTTCATCTTGGAAGAACCTTGGCCGAATTTCACCGTTTATAGGTCTAGTGTGGCTTGGATGACCATGACTTGGCCCATGCTCAAAATCGGGTGACCATGACTTGGCCCATGCTCAAAGAACAAGCTAAGTGCTATATGTCCTGCTTTGCAGAAACGCCTTGGCACTAAGGAGCGTGCCAAAAGTAATCGATGCAAGGTGAAACATTGCTTGCAGTTTGTGCCCTGTAAACAGGGGGCTGTGTACCACATTCCTTTCGCGTGTGGACGGTGCTATGTTGGACAGTCGGGCCGATACCTGAATGTTAGGCTTAGAGAGCACCACAGCTCCCTCAAAGGAACGGCCTATTCGCACCTGGCGATGCATTGCCGTGATTGCGGATGTGAACCTGGTTTATCTGACACTTCAGTAATTTTCAGACACGATAATAAGCTAACAAGGGAGATAGTCGAAGCCTATCTGATTAAAGAGAAAGGCGACGGGTGTGTCAGCCAGCCTTCACTGAGTCTGTTGGAATGCGAATATAATCTACTGCAGAAATCTGGCGTCATACCAAAGTGATTTTGTGGTGTTTTTCTTGAGCTTTTCTGAGCAGTCTGCGCAAGTGTGCACACATGTGCGCCATCTAATAAGGTTTACCTTTTTCCAATCTTTATTGTAATAAATTTCAGTTTCAAGTTAGCGCTCGTCGTGTCCACTCTTTTTCGTTTGTCCCTGTTTTTTAGCGCGTTGAAGTTGTGCCATCCTGTAAACAGCCTTGGCTCACTTCCACAATGAACTTGGCCAACCTACGAAATTTGCCCACCCCGAAAACTGACTGTGCTAAACTTGAGAATTGAGTTTACCCATGTGCGGAAGCGGTGCCAATATTGACTCGGCCCAGCCCCAGAATTTAACGGCCTAGCATCACCCAACGTGGCTCTCCAATGTGCTTTCACGCAATAGTACGATGCTTGGCGGATCCAAACCCCCTGTAATTTCTTTGTAAATCTGTACATCCACCTTGCCGTTCTAAGCGGTTAAACCGTTGTTTGAAACTATTGAACGGCGGAATTTATCGTTTGAAGAGTGTCAGTTGTACATGCAATTTTACTGATTCGATTCTGTTCAAGTTCCACGTACAACCTTATATTTTGCCGTAACTTCCCAATCTTAGATATCATGCGAACCATCTCCTAGTGCTTGCAATAGACGATGAAAAGTTCACTAGCAATTTTCACGACTCTAGTGTTTGTTGTAGGAACAAACAATTTTCTAAGTCAACGCTAGCCGCACCTTCATCTTGCTTTGTTCGGATTGACAAAACAAAGCTTGTAGTCTTGAATATATTAACTATGAAGGATTTCCACGCATAAAAAGCCTAATAAAATATCTAGCCAGATATCCTGTATGACTCAGAAATATTGCTCTTGCTGTAGTGATCACGTTATTGATGGCAATTACGCTCTTGTGCTTCGTGGAGTCGCTCTGGGATCTATTCCCGTTAAAAGTGCCATCATAACTCCGGGTTCATAGCGTTATCGCTTCGTGCAACGTTGTCATTTATTTGTGTGTGTGTTTTTTTTCTTTTTCTTTCGTTTTTTTTTTCAGAACGATTTCCCTAGTAGCGCCTCGAACTGCTCTGGCCCCCAAAACCTGGGCACTTATCCCTGACATTTTTGTTTCGTCTTGTCTTTTAGTTTTTTTTATTGTACAGTTTTGCCAGAAAATACCTGTTCAGCTCATACATGATAGATTACCTCTCACCTATGCCCTAAACAGGTGCTCCTTCCTGAAAAACCGAAAAAGATACAGCTATGAAAAGGATATCCACCTCTCAATAATGGTGAACACGAGTCGCTTCAATATATAACAAGAGTTCTTGTGCAGGCACTATCAAACTTTCAAACTTGCACGAGAGCTTTTTATTCATGTAATTATTTGTTTTCTCGTCTCCTTTTTTTAAAGCGTGATACAAAAAGGGTGAGTTTTTTCCTAATCTTGGAAGAAGTATGCAAGACGAAGTATGAAAAAATTGTAACTGTCACTACCTCAAGTATATTTTCAAAACGTAACCGCAAACAATCAAAAACTCACTTTATTGTTTATCAGCACTGCTTGCAATAGACAAGTGCAGAGTGCCTTTTAAAGGCATTCATTCATGATCGTGTGTCTGCATAAAGTTTATCTCTGGAAATCACTTCGCTTCCTTCAAGAACAAGCGGCTAAGGACTTACGCACAGTCAAAAAGTCACAGTTTCGCCGCAAGGGCGAAGCAATAATGCGATAGCAAGAAATTGGAATGTCACACGAAGAACGAGACGAGAAGCAGCTCGAAACTTGCAGCCCGCCGCTGAAGCACAAAGAAGGACGCCCGAAAAGAACGCACAGGCACGCACAGGCAAGCGTGAACTAACAACTGTCGCAGTAGTTACGTCTTTGTGCTTGAGCAACGCGCTGCAAGTTTCGAGAATATAGAGTTTGAGAATTGGGGCCCCAAAAAGTTTGGGGACCAAGGAGCTTGCGAGCCGCCAGGGCGCATGCGCAGAACCCAAGCCACTCTTGCGTTCTTGTGCTCGCTTTCGCCCAAGACCCAAAAATCACAGCATATCCACGGAGTGAATGATGATGAGTGGGCGAAGCTGCGGAGGTTCATCGGTAAACCGTGAATCTTCCGTGAATTCTGCCCAGTACATCATCACCGACGCGAGATCGCGCGCGTTTATACTAAAGGTTCGATGAGTTATAACGACTTGCAGCTCACTTTAACTTTACATGTACGCTGTGAATTTTCATTGTTTAGAAAACCATTGCTTTAGAAAACATGTGGCGTCTTTCGTTAAGCAGCTGGCGTCTTTTCGCTTTGCTTTAAAAACATCTGGCGTTCTTTCGTTTTGCTTTTACAAAACATCTGGCGTCTTTCGTTGGTTTATTTCATCAATCAACGGCGTTTCGAACAAAATTTTTATTGTTTAATCACGCACAGGAGAAATCTCACCAGGCACTACCTTGGAGGTAAACAATGGCTGCTAATGGGAATGAGAGACAGAAGAAGTCGGCGTTTAGCTAACACTTACACTTCTACTTCTACTAACGTTTCCTACTGGAACATGCCAATGGCTGCTAATGGGGAATGAGAGACAGAAGAATTCGGCTTTTAGTTAACGCGCACGCTGCGAATTTTTTATTGTTCAACAACGCACAGGAAAAATCTCCCACCGGCACCACCTTGGAGGTCAAAGCGTAAGACTTGTTACGCACTACTACTACGACTACGAGGGACGAACGGGTGCCGCCTTAAGGAGCTTCGCCCCTAAAAATCGAAAACTAGCGTGGGTCCCCAGATGTCTTGTGTCACCGTGAGACTATGCAGACGCCGCGCGGGCCACGACGTTGTATGGCCCGCGTCTCGCATGATCTTAATTTCACCACGTGTGGCGCCTCGTGCGTTTGCGCCAACGCAGCTTACGTTTGACCCAGTTTTCAAGCTCTGCTGATTCTCCGAACGCAAGAGCAGCCTACCCAACGCAGCTTGGTGACCCAGTGTCCTGGGTCCCCAATTTTCAAACTCTGTAATGGAAAATCAGATGCTCTTAGATATTTCTTTTTCTTTTAAACTGCGCCGCGTGGAGTGACCCCCTGCGTTTCCTTCCACATGGGGGCGTCTGATGCAAGGCGTGCCTAAAGTCCCTGTGCCCGGTGTTCTTTGTTTTTTTTTTCTTCTTCCACATCACGAGTGGGTATAGAAAAGGGCCACTTTGTCGTACGGCGCGTGGAGTGACCCCCTGCGTCTCCTACCACACGAGGGCGTCTGATGTAAGGCGTGCCCGGTATTCTTTGTTTTTTTTTTTCCTTCCACATCACGGATGAGCCATGAGCGTTCAGAGATGCACAGTAGTTATCGGTCGGTGACTGAAAAGAAAGAGACAAACAACAAATAGCGTGAAAAAAAAGCCGCAAGACATCGCACCATGAAAACCACAGAATGGCGAATCAACCAAGCTTGCCGACGAACCCCGCACTTTCACGATGTGCCGTTTACGAGGAATCCAGGACAACGAAGTGGTACCAAAAAAATAAGTAACCAAGAATTTCGGGACCAAGCTATAATGATAAACTTCGACATTCTGAAAAGGACAGCGTTTTGAAAGCTGCCGGATATCCTCGTAATCTCCGCTACGCAATTAGCGCCGCGAAATTTACAAACGAATGTCGAGCGTCTGGACATCGCCACTGCATGGGCACACCACCCCTGACCAAATAATGATTCGGTTTGGCTGACAAAATCTTCAATGCGGCAACTACGTGCTCCCAATTAGCTTCGGCGTGCATTGGCGAAGACAGTAGATCTGTAATCAATGCTCGTCTTTGTCGCTGACAGTTTTGTTTCGTATCAATTTGAAGCAAAAAATATGTATTAAGATTTACATTCCGAACTTACATAGATTAATGGAAATGTCACAAGATTACTCACAGGGTCCCGTATGCATTCGCCTAAGTTGACTCGACGGCGAAAGCCATCTTTTTTTTTTCTTTTTCTTCTCACTCGATGTATTGATCTTCCTCCGCCCCCCTCTAAAAGCTCTCCGGACCTAACGTGGTTTTGCTCTGCCTTCAGGATCGCAGGCACCTCGTCTGGTTTGGCACTGCCTCCGAGATCTGCCAACCTTTGACCAAGTAAGGATGTCATGTGATGACGTCATGATGACGTCATATGGTTGACGCTACCACGTGATGATGATTTTTTGCATCGCTCATGTTGACACCGCCGACGGGGGACGCCAGTAAATTTTCACGTTTCATAAGGCATCTAAGGCGTTCGCCTTAAGAAAGTGAGTTACCAGCTGTACGTCGCCACTCCGGCTTCGCTGCACAGGACATGTGATATTTTTATTTTTCTGAAATGATGTCGACATCCTGGAACTGGCCATGCTAAATTTCCTCCTCTTCGTACCTGACAGCTTCTTTCTTTACACCGAAATGTTGAGTGTGATATCCCATATTGCTGTTATTTACAGTTACAAAAGCTACTAATACCCCTGTCACACAGGGCAACTTAAGTGCACTTTGAGCGAGTGCACTTCGCCGGTAGTGTCATTTACACGCTGTCACACAGGAACGCTTAGTGACACTCGCTGCAAAGTACACTTGATGGCAAGTGCGTTCGCCAAACTCACTTCGCTGCGACGGAGTGTCTATCCTCGGCAGCAGTGGCTCGCAAATAAATACGCTAATGCAAAACGCGACGATCATGGTACTTTTAAACCATCGTTCTCGTTATTAGGAATACTGCCATGTATTCAAACAAATGATACTACAACAAAAAACCTCGCTACTCTCGCCCTCGGGCAGTTTGCGGTCACGTCCGCTAGGGGTATGCGGGAGCACATGCCGTGCAATGGCCGCGTCCGTCACGTTGTTTACTTTCTTGCAGATGTGCAGGTCAGTCATTCTTTAATCATTTGCGATGGCGTGTGCCACGGGTGCGACTTCCGCGAAGACAACCTGGTCCGACGCAGAGACGCGGGTGCTCATACGCCTTTGGGAGGAGCAAATGATTGCTGCCAAAACACGCTCCAAACGCCTGTCACCACTACGCGTCCCTTCTGCACCGGAGTCCGCCATTTTTGTTTTCGATTCGTCTTGGATATGATACTATCTTGTCTCGGCTCGCTATGACCAATGACGTTATGCGGTTGCAATATTTACTTCATTTACGCGCAAAGTTCATTGTAAATTATGTTCATGCCTATAATAAGCAATTAAACTGCGAGCATTGCCAAAAATAACAAATATATGTTGCGCTACTGAACCACCAATTGCCACTGCCGTCATTTCCAAAGCACACTTCTCTTTCTCGTGTAGCAGCGCGCCGCCAAAGTGACACTCTGTGAGCGTAAGTGCCCTCGCTCAAAATGACACTAAATTTGCCAGTGTGACCGAGGTATAAAAGTGCTCCCGACTATATAGTGCCGTTTTCAACGAGACAACAAAATTTTACGGCATAATTTTCAAGATGTCTTCAAACCGGAAGTCAGTGTCGTGGAGCTTTTCATTCCGAGAAAAGTATGAGCAAGCTCGAGCAGCCTTTAGATAAGGGATAACAGGGCCCTGTGCTAAACATTTAACGAGTCGCATCCGTACCTTAAAGCAGAGAGCTCACAGACGCATGGCATTTTATCATGCCAGGAACCCTTTCACAGTTCAGTGGTTTCGCTAACGAACGTTTTCTCAGAAAAGTGCACTGGTTCCAGAGTTCTCTAGCGATAGTCTAGAGCCTCTTGAAGACCCTGCTACCCGCGTGTCATGGCCTATTAAATTTTTAAAGCAATATTTCTAAACAATTCAAAAACAGCCGTTAGTTACATGGCGCAAACAGAACAGTTAGGCGATTTCTCACAAACCGTAGAGTTAATTCTTGAATTACATCGTCGCGGTCTTTTGTACATTACCGCTTCAATTTATTCTGCCGTTTTCAATCAAATTAAAAAGAAAACATCGACAGAGCCAGCGTAAATAATATCTTATGCTCCTGCTTACTTGCCACTCCTAAGCCGCACTTAACAAGATCAAGTTTTTCTGTGCGCTGCAGTTGCCTAAGAAAAAAATGAGCAAAGATTGGAAGTGCACTCTTTTTTCGAATCATGTGCTCTCAAAGTCCTTGTTCTTCCCTGGACCAAACGGACTTCTTCATTTTAAAAGCCATGTCATTTCTGAAATGAGTAAATTTTAAGAGTGCCATAATTAGAATCACTGAGAGAGAAAGGCAAGGAGATTAATCAAGCGCACTTCCGGTCTCTTACCCTGCACTGGTAGACAGGAATAAAAGGTGGAATAAAAGATGCCGTAGTATATCTCTGAGGCTTTAGAGGACTGTATCACACAAGCGTTAGTGATCTTAAAAACGAATATTGAAAGGTCTTGTTTTATTTTTTCGGTACAATAAATATTTGCCGGAGTAGGTGTTTTTCGACACGATTATGACAGCGCTGCAGCCCGTAAAGGGTACAGGCTAATGTGGCCAACAGCAGGTAAGAAAAACGCTCTCAGGGTCCTTTATGCATTCGCCTCAGTCGACTCGAAGGCGAAAGCCATCTTCTTGGCAGTCAGTTTACTTTAAGTTTATTGATCCTTCCCCGCCCCCTTTCGAAAGTTTTCTGAACCTAAAATGGTTTTGCACTGCCTCCAGGATCACAGGCATAGCAAGTCTCTTGCACCTCACCTGGTTTTGCACTGCCTCCTTGATCGGTCCGTCTTTGACTAAGCGACGAAGGGGCGGGATGACGTCATGACACTGCCCATGTGACACCATGGTGACGTTATATAGCGACTTCATACCTTTTGGCGATATGTGCCGTCATGATGACGTGTATTGTGACGTCATCACGTGATGATTTTTTGCATCACTCGTGTTGAGGCCGCCGACTTCGACGATCAATTTTCGCGTTTGATGAGGCATGTAAGGCGCCTTAAAAAAGCTCGACTAGTAGAAACAAAAAAATGGCTGCGAAAAGAAAACTCCATGAAATCAGCTCAAAAGATGCTATGCTGGTGAAAGGTGGACCATTAGACCTCGATGCGAAGGGTTATAACGGGACGGCCGTTCAAAGAGGCCAAAGCTGTCTTATAAACAAAGTGGGCCTTGGGTTATAGGAAGAATTCATGGCGGGCCTACCCTTTTCACTGCTTCGTCGTCGCCCCTTTCAGGCGAGCCTCAGTTGAGCAGGGCGTGGAAGCGACAGCGGCTCACCGTCTCAACTGCGACCCGCTCCTCTTGTTCTCGACGAAAGTGGGCGCTGCCAGATGAGGCCACGGCGGCCTCCATAAACTGCTGGCGCGCTAAAAGCTGCCGCTTTTCTTCCTAAACGGGGGCGGCTACCGATGTGAATTGGGGCAGAGTGTAAGAGCGGGAGGAGGCGAAGACAAAAGGCAAACAGGGCCGTCGCTTCGCCCAACGTCGCGACACAATACGTTCTTATTAAAGGCGCTCGAAAGAAGTTCGGCTCTTGGAGTGTAAGGACGAGGTGCGATGAAGGCCAAGTTGGAGAGACCGGTAGAGAAACGTGCCAATGGGCGCAGAAGTCCGGGCTTCTACGTGGGCGCATTACGTGGGAAAGCGCGAAACAATTTCTCTTCACTTCGCAGACACGGAAGTTGCTAAGCGCGAACGCTTATGGCGTAGAGAAAAGGGCAATGCGGAAAGATGTTGTCTATATAGCGAGCGCATCGGCTCTAACGAATGCTATGGCGGCTTTGTTGACGGCTTTGATGACGGCCGGTCTATTCTTTCTGTATTTACCTCGTATAGCAATAGTCAAGAAACATCAATCCGTGTTTTGGTATCCTTTCTTTTTAATGATCGGACCTAGAAAGGTTCGTGCTTACGTAAGACAGAGGTGTATCTGATAAAGTAGTTGCGGAGTGAAACGACCCAGAACAATACGTTGCAGTCTCCTACGTGACATCATTATCCTCGCCACAATTCCCTAGTTCCCTACACAGGCTAGTTAACGCAGCTAACGGGCTCTCTGACCACACTTAATTACTCAAGCAATAAGTACGTGTCAAGTTGCTCGCTTGTTACAATGTGGTTCGTGCATTTTTTTAGTTTTGCGTGTTTATCAGGGGCTTGCTTTCACGATTTCGTAACTAGTTTATTGTGTAGCTTCTACGATGTTTGTTTCATGGGAAATAAAGTACATCTTTCGGCACTGAGGTTCCGTAACAAGTCAGCTTTATCACTTCTGTAGAACAGGTTGTTAGGAAGGCGGTTTGTTTAACGTGTAATGTCAATTTGAATGCTGAAGTCGAATGTCGCGGTCGAAGAGATTACTTTAGATCAAGGGAAGGCCTTACAGCGCTGACGAATTATGCGAAAGAATTTCTTATTCAAAGAAGACTTCAAGATATGACTTCTTGATGTGCACTAATAAGCTTTAACGTTGGCGAAAAGTTGCAAATACTGCATTCTTCAGGCTGCTCAGCAGAAAAGCATTCTATGTTTTCTCTGTGGCTCCGGGTTAAATTTAGTTAACGGTAGTTACAAATATATTTTGAAGAAACAAGCGTATGATGATCTGCTACTTAGTCACTAATTTAGGCAGTGATTTCTATTGCTACTCACATTCGTTTTCGTCCTCCTTCTTCGTCACCAAAAGTGATCCTTCTTGCGCAGGCCTATGCAAGGATAACTGCTAATACCGCAAACTTGTTAATGCTAAAAGATCCGGAGGATGAACTCCATTCTTAAGATCAAGTGCAATACAGACATTAAAATTATTGTAGTAATATTTGTAAGTATTGTTACGCACATCAAGACTTACCTATTTTACAAGCGTACAGGTGCAAGAATAATTTTAAGCGTCGAGCGGAATGACAAAAATATTATTAATTGAGCCTTGAAAATTTGTAACAACTTCGAAATGCGCAATTTCTGACAATGTCTTGAAATTCGCAATATGTGAGAAGCATATGAAAGTGATGCTTTCAAGATACCACCTGTATTTAATATATAAAATAATCATTCCGTATCGTACGTAGGGTCAATATTCGAATTATCAAATTTTGGCTAATGCGTTTTCCTCTTGACGCCTTAAAACGAAAATTTCTACCGCTAGTGAAAAATGAAATGCAATAGATAAAACTACGTATAAATAAATAAAAGTTTGACGTTTAAAGTAATCGGAACCACCGGGTAGTACTTCTCAACTTCAACTGTGGCGTTTATCTGTTCACTTAGCGAAAAAGAAATATTATTGTTACTTTAAATAAACAAATTACATTTCTGTTTCAATATGTCTAAATGCAAACGCCCCCCCCCCCCCCCCCCGTTTATGGCCAAAGACTCAGAGTCTAATAATTGCACGCGATAGATCGTTCACTGATGATGGCGCCTCCGCAAAAGGCGTCGCTCGACGCAGTCGAAGAAAGCGGGGACGACGGTGCTTGGCTACTGTGCAAGGCTTTAAGCGACGCGAGAAACATGTGTATACGAAAAATCGTGCTGGAATTTCTTCTTCTTTACTTGTCTGATGACCGCGATTGTGGTAGGTACCGAAGGATCCCCGGATGGTAAGCTTTTTTGCGAGCACCATCGTACAATGTTATTTCCCGGCGCACGGATAACAATTGCATTAGCTTATTGGTATAGCGCAAAAAGCACAGTGATACAGGCGCTATCAACTGACGTTTATTTTCAGAAAGACAACATATAAACACACATCTGGTCATACGCAATGACTTCGTCCAACAGCAAAAATAGTCTACAAATCATTTTCCGCGCTCACAAACCTGAAACCAGAAAACCTAGTTCCTTATACGACCGGGATAAAAATGGAGTCTTTATCCCGGTCGAATAAGGCACTTACCTCCAAATCTTTCGATAAAAAATTCACAGCATATCCACGGGGTGAATGATGATGAGTGGGGCGAAGCTCCGGAGGGAATCATCGGTAAACCGTGAATACTCCGAGTAATTCTCCCAGTATATGATCAAGTAAATACGTGAGAAACACCGTGTATATATTAAACATCAAACTTTTATTGTACTGTTGGTTTACGTGGTCCTTTCATTACAACGGTCCCCCTAGCGTACGTCGCCGCACTAAATGGAACGATTGCCTTCCACCAATGACACGCGCCATATGTGAATCTTCCGTGAATTCTGCCCAGTACATCAACGACGTGAGATCGGGCGCATTTATACTAAAGTGCGATGAAGATCATGGCGACTTGCAGCTCACTTTAATTTTACATGTACGCTGTGAATGTTTATTGTTTAATCGCGCACAGGAGAAATCTCACACAGGCGCACTACCTTGGAGGTCAAAATCCAGCGCCTATATATACGGGGTGGTCAGTGAACGGTTGTGCAGCGCGAGCAGTCGGTTTTTTCAATCAAGAAACTCGCTAGCAGACGCTGGCTGCGTCGTCCACCCGAGGCGAGAGAGGAAGGGGGAGGGGGGGGGGGACTAGAGCACGCATCTGCAACGCAGCGAGCACCTCCGCGCCATCTAGGGATCTTTCTGAGAACTAGAGGTGGCTACGACCGCGCCATCTAGTGAACACTCTAAGAACTAGAGGTGGCTACCTACTACTACTACTACATACTACAGAGGAGGTACAGACCCACACCCAAAGGAGCTTCGCCCCTAAAAAAGCTTCGTCTACATGTCTAGCCGTTTCATCACCGTGTTGAAATAATACGGTTGCGTCATCAAAACAAAGGTTACAACTGCGCTCTGCGCAATGAAAGGACAGGTGGGTATACATGGTCTAAGTTTAAAGGATTAATTATATTCACGGAGTCGAACATTTACGCAACGTCCCGATTGTCTGACACACATGCGACCGCATCGCAATTGATATATAACTCCTCTCTTGTTGCATTCCACAAACAGGAGGGTATGGCGCATGCCACATTGTCCCCCCCTCCCCTAGTCAAGTTAGTACTTCCTTTGCTATACACACGGTCAACCGCAGGACACACACAGCTAAGTTCCCTTTTGGCGGAACAGATTACTTTCACATTGTATTTTCTGCCAACATTTTAGGCGATGTGAGAAGCGATGGACGTAGGGTATAACAGCCATTTTCATCTTCCCTGGTTCACAAGCGTTTTCCTATTCAATTGGTGATTTAAAATGTGTGAGAGCTCTTTCTTAAGTAGCCAGCAATGAAAAGGCATGTGTCCGTTTGTTTATTGCGCTATCCCACAATGCATTCGTGCTAATTAGCTCGGCTCTCCTTACTACAATAATTGCGTTAGATTGAAGTTAAACTGTTTTTCTGAATTCTATTCCTTGTACCCTTTTTATGCTAAATATAATACGGTTACCGCAAGAATACACGTCTTTCTGGCACTACCACTTCTAGCATCAATTACACCTTGAACTTTTCAAATGTATTATTGAGAAGGGTGTGCATCCCTCCTCCCCCCCCCTTTCCTCAACTCTTTAGGCTGAAGCTGTTACTAACAACCTAATTATTATCCTAAGTTCTGCACCGTGCCTTTCGACAGATTTGCGCCCCCAGCATTAGCCGGTTCTAGTGTTTGCTCGTCAATCGTTTTCTTCCTGCTTTTGTCGCTATCAAACTTTTTGCGACCTGTGGTAAGAGTGAACATATTAATGTTGTGTCAGCTGTAGACCTCATCGCTACTGCAACATTGAAACGAAGCAAAACAAGACCAGGTAAAAAAAAGATGGCTGATCCATCCGTCTTAGGAATCGGCATAACACGAAAATGAAACGTGTCGTCAGAGAAGTAGTTGATTGTTTATAGTGCATTGGTACGTGAGAGCTTGTACAATATCTAGTGTTTGGCAGATATAGCACCGCTTGATGTGGACACACTCACGTTGACGCCTAGTGGCACACCTCCGTACCGACGACTAACGCCCGTCATCACGATTTAACCCTTGCGGTAGCTGAAGTTGTCAAGATATGCCTGGACACCGCACATGGTGAATCCTGTGCAAAGATGGCGTCAACAAGCACATAATAAACACTGATACTCGATATGCACTCCTTCAAGACGTCGTGAAACGTGAAGAGAAACGCTACGCGTGTC
Organism: Rhipicephalus sanguineus; assembly: GCF_013339695.2. Classification (NCBI taxonomy): domain Eukaryota; kingdom Metazoa; phylum Arthropoda; class Arachnida; order Ixodida; family Ixodidae; genus Rhipicephalus; species Rhipicephalus sanguineus. The sequence goes on along the minus strand of NC_051177.1, from coordinate 20,919,609 downwards.
GTTTCTTCCATCTAGCCTGGCGAGCAGGAAATGGCGAGCAGGGAACGCGCTGCGACAGCGAGGCGAGCGTCGGAGAGCTATTTTTCGATATGGATGGATGCTACGAGCGAGGCTTGGGCTAAAGCCGCTATCTCGAGGTGTGTTAAAGCGTTGACGAAGTTACACTTCTATTGGAAACGCGCCGAATTGGACGGTCGCAGCAACGGCGCGTTTTTTTTTTTTTTTTTCGACCCTAGTGGCACACATGTCACAACCCCTATAAAGGGGACCCTCATAGCATCCATCCATTCATCCATCCATCCATCCAAGAGCACTGTGACAGGAAAGTGTGAAAGATAAAAGGCGCCTTCGTGTAGCTTCCGTAATGTGTTTGGTGGTAGCTCAGTGGGCTAAACACCGTCAGCCATCGCCGCGGACCAAGAGGTCATGGGTTCGACTACTGTCAAGGAACCTTTTTCTAGATTTTTCTTTGCTATCTGATGGCGTTCATTTTGCTGACGTATTTCTGGGACGGAAATACGTCATGGAAATCTCAGTGGACTGCGGAATAAAACAATTTCGTATTAAAAATTCGGCCGATCCTACGCCTTGTGGGAATCGGTTTCATGCGAAGCAGCGAGTGAGTAGTTCTATGCTGCATTTCTTGGCTTTGAGCCAAGCGTTACGAGGTGGATAAACGTGTTTTTCGATGGAAAGGAAAATGATAGGTGTAACCTTAAGAGACAGGAAGAGAGCAGAGTGGGTCAGGGAACAAACGGGGGTTAAGGACATCATAGTTGAAATCAAGAAGAAGAAATGGATATGGGCCGGGCACGTAGCACGTCGGCAGGATAACCGGTGGTCATTAAGGGTAACTGACTGGATTCCAAGAGATGGCAAACGCGTCAGGGGGAGACAGAAAATTAGGTGGGTAGATGAGATTAAGAAGTTTGCAGGTATAACATGGCAGCAGAAAGCACAGGACCGGGTTGATTGGCGGAACAAGGGAGAGGCCTTTGCCCTGCAGTGGGCGTAGACAGGCTGATGATGAAACGTGTTTTTGTAAGTGTTGTAGTGTGCCCATCGTGGGCTTAACAGGCACGTCGACAACAATGGCATTTAAAGGGTAACTTATTGTCTGACTTAACTTCAGAAGTGACGTTAGCAACGCAGTGCACATTACGGTGCGCTGATGTAAATATCATGCGTAACTTTCGTTAGCGTATTCTTCCGGGGTCCAGCAGCACTTAAATATAGCTTGCTGAATTATCCGGATACCAATGTGATATTTATTAGACTTACTATATATTACACTATGTATATAGTGTTTATAGCTTTGTTATAAAATTAGATAGCCAGCACCATAATTGATGTTGCACCGACGTTACGCCTGCATAGGGTGTTTTTACAAAGCAATTTCTATACGTAAGCGTGGCTCTGTAATAGAATACCCTTTGTTCTTATTTATTAATTTTTTTTATTGTGTTAGTTTACCCTACGGCATCAATACACATTACACAAAGTTGTGCAACTGTGTTTCCTCCATGAAGTCCAGGAAAGTCCTATGATTCGGACCGTGTATCCATCGCTGCAAGTCAGGCAGCCTGGTTTGCTGAAGCCCCGCACGCTGCAGGTGGCGTCGACGAGCCGCTTGTAGCCCAGGGCATGTCCATAGAAGGTGGTTCAGGTCTGCTTCCCGCACCGGCGGAGGACAAAATGGGCACTTGTTTCGGTGTACCCCCACCTGGCGCGGATTGAAGGCGTCACAGCCGCACTGTCATCGGAGCGATGCCTCATCTTGACGTCCACTCGGGTGGTCATGACCACGCAGAGGTATGAGAGTGGTGCGCCGAAGATTTCATTTGTGAATGCCCACATCGTCATCGTCAGGAGGTGGCAGCAGGAGCAGAGGTAAGGTATACATGACCGTTACAGGATGGCAAGCGGCATGAACGGGAACACTAGATCGGCGAATCCAACAAACTCAAACTGAGCACGGGTAAGCTGCAGCACAACGGTGAAATTGCACTGCTACACCCAGAGAAAGGTCAACGCGACGGAGTGCTCCGACAGCTTGCGTCGAGTCCGTGTAAAGGACCACACTCGACGGGTGTTGACTAGTGGCTCAAGTGCAGCAAGTGCATCTCGACTAGTGGCTCAAGTGCGGCAAGACCACCACAGAGAGCAACTAACTCTGCTAGTAAGGAGGTAATGGAGATGTCTAACGCATAAGAGCAGGTCTGGTTGACACGTGGGTGAGGAGGGCACACAATAGAGGTGTGCAGTATAGAAGTTGTCAACCCGGCGTCCACATATGCTCTTAGTTCAAGTTGCTGAGGTGCCGAAATTAAAGGGCTTAACGAAGGGGTGTGCCTAGAAATAGTGTTTCCATTCACTTCCTGACGAATGCATCCAAGTGGCTCGTTGCTGGTGACTTGGCAACGATCCCACGGGGGCAGTGACAACGTCCAGCAAAGGAGCTTTAGGGTCCATGTAATTCGCTAAGGCAGCAGCCGCAGGAACATTACTGTGCTTTATGATTCCTGCTTTGCGTCTTTGGTGAATGAGCTCATCCAGCGTATTGAGCTGTGCTTCAGCCTGGAGTGTCCGAATCGGTGTTAACCTTGGAAGGCCTGTGATGACACTTATGACTGCACGATTAAGAGATTCCAATCGCGCCCATTCTGATTTGGTGACTGCCATGCAGAATGCTTGGGTTCGATTCCTGCTGGGATTCTAATTTTTATTCTTTGTATTCGTCGGGTCAGCGCTGCCGATGTCGGTTTTTCTTAACGCTCTCGCATTTAAATTACCAATTTCTGTTCTCAATGGTCGCCGAACAGCAGATTACGGTATCGTGGGGACATTGTGGTACAGGACCGTCTGCACACTATTATACACGAGAAAAAGTGTATACAATGAAGGTTATTTCTTTCGGTATGTGTATACTAGTTGTGCAGACGGCCCTGTCGCACAATATGCCAACGATGCCGTAATCTGCTGTCCAGCGGTCATACATCTCTTTGGTCCCATCAAGCAAGCTCGCATTCTAAAGCGAATTCATTACTCGTAGGCTTGACATCAAGACGGCGAGACTTTCGAGCGTTCACAAGCCACCGACATACATCTCGCATCTTGCCGCTTCCTGTGACGAGTGTCAGCTGCAATGGTGACCACGTGCTTTGCGGCGAAGTCGCAACAGAAAGAAATCCAGGGTGCGTTCGGAGGGCCAAATACAAAAATTATTTTCTTTCTTAAAACAAAAAAATCATTTGATTAGGCGTTCTTCATTACTTAGCAAGGAAGTGTTCTATCAAACGCCGCATCATGAGGATTTTTACTTGGAACGCATCAGTACAAAAAATACGGTCAAATATGCGACAAATCGCGTATTATCTCTGATTTCAAAATTTTTTCGGGAAGATTCTAAGTCTTTTTCATCCCTAAACATTTTTGTGCAAAAACACACTTTCCTGAAACCCGCACAAATATTAAGGTTGCTTAGGGAGGGTTTGAATAACCTTGAGAAAAAATCGCGAACTTTGAAGATTTTCGTTGTTTTTGAATATACGTAGCTGGCAGTTAAACCCAAAAATTTCGGAATCGTTAAATAGCACAACTAAACAGAACCTCTGTAGTAGTACAAGCGCTGTTTCGAAGCTCAACACACAAAAATAGATTTTATATATATTTTTCTATTAGACACAGTTTAACTAGAGCAAGCGAAATTTGAGGGGGCGCCACGGTCTTGAATAATTTTTTTCGAGCAAAACTGTTTTGCCACAATACTTCGTGGGGTATACGAAAAAGGTATAAATTCTATCAGCAAAATTTGCGATGTGCGAGCGGGATACTTTGCATGGAATGTCCCATATATATATATATATATATATATATATATATATATATATATATATATATATATATATATATATATAGAGAGAGAGAGAGAGAGAGAGAGAGAGAGAGAGAGAGAGAGAGAGAGAGAGAGAGAGAGAGAGAGACATGGCGTGGGCGCAATGAATCCCTCGGGAGGCCACGGGAAATAGATTTTGGAAACGTAATTGAAAATCACATGACCGGTAAGGCGACCAGTGAAGCGATATATCGAACTTCTTCCTCGTCTAAGCCGCTTGCTTTATTGACTTCGCTTGTGTCCCGTGTGAGTTTCATCGCTCTTCAGGGAGGGAATTTTATGTTGTTGCGTTGTCTACGCCGCTATACTGCAGGTTTTGCGGAGTGAAAAAAGTGTGGGTTCTTTCTGACACTCCTAAGATGGTTTTTCTTTGCTAACCATCTAAACAGTATCGCAGTGATATCAGTGCTGTTTTTTTAATCCTTCTCCTGTGGTTACTGAGACGTAACGTTCAAACCAATGGTTCTCTATTACATATTTGTTCTTGGCAGGTTAACCCGGTAACGATAAACCATTCCTGCATTTATTTTCGGTTGTTGTTTCATATCTTGCAGGGCATCTTCATGAACTCAAAGCAGATGCATAATCGAGTGAAAGAGCCTTTTAGCTTAAGCCACCGCTTTGACAAGCCAAATGTTCTTCGCTCTGTCGAAGAAAGCACGGGCAGAAACTTCTCAGAAGGGACTTTCCCCGATTTAGTCGCAAGGTGTGTGACCAGTTGTGGCACGAAACTCTGAGTCACCTCTATGTCGTGTGCTAAACACGTTCGCTGGTAATTCACATTCAGGGTGGAGTGGCTCCTCAATTTTTTTCGCTACCTTCGTGACATTGAATCAACCGCAGCCAATCGAGCGGTATACATACATACATACATACATACATACATACATACATACATACATACATACATACATACATACATACATACATACATACATACATACATACATACATACATACATACATACATACATACATACATACATACATACATACATACATACATACATACATACATACATACATACATACATACATACATACATACATACATATACAAGCCAACAAACAAACAAAAATCCTAAATTATAATTATCGGGTTTCCAGCGATGCATAAAAGTGGCTTCTTTGCACAGATGTTCATTATGCGGCAATGCACGCTTTACAGGCGGGAGAAGCCTGCAAGGAAGTAGTACGCAAGGCCGTAGCTGCAAAAAGAAACATAAAGGCGAGGAATGAAAAGACGTCACGGATGCTTATGCCAGTCACATATAAATCAAGTTAGATCGTGCAATGTATGCGTATTATGCCTCTCACGCACAAAGGCGTTTAATATAATTTTCTGGTGTACATTGCAAGTGAACAATGTTATGCACAAACATGGGGGATCTTAAAATTTGCCTGGCGCTCTTTTTCGACTCCGGCTTTTGGAAAGAGAGAAGCACCCTGGTGCTGTGGAGTTCACTGATGTTAATAACAAGGAGTGACTGCTTTCTCACAGCAAAAGTCAATGGTAGGTGTCCTACAACATACAGTATAGACGACTGCTACTACTCGGCCGTTATTTGAAGGTGAAACGACTTGCCTCCTCGCAACTCTAAACTGGCTTGGCAAAAGACCTGACTTATTGGACAAAACCTTAGGACACTGTCCCGTATATGATAGATGGCTTATACCACGAAAGCGTTGCTAGACTTCTGAACGTTGCCAGACTGAGAGGCTGTCTGTGATACCGAACATACCTTTAATTGCGTTGGCGATACCAGTGCCGGATTTTCTCTCCTTCCGTAGCTCTTCTCGCTCTCTTTCCCTTAATTTCAGTGTAAGTTGGCGAAATGGGCTCTATCTCACTTAACCGCCCTGTTTTACAATTATCCTTCATAAATCTCTTTATCTCAGTACTTTTAGACATAATTAAAGGTTGGGTGATCGTGGCAGTAAATGAAACTTGTAATTGTGTCTGGGCCTAAACCGAGGGTCGCATAAACAATTGCAGACACTTCAATCATATAATTCGCGCTTTGCGGAGTACTTATTTACGATCAATACAAGCTCGCACGGCGCTTTAATTGACAGTGCGCCGCCCGTCGTAGAAATGACCTCGCGTTTGCATGATTCCGACAGCTCTGCTAATGACGATCCTCCGACTAACGATCTTCGACAACGAGCCAACGTTCGCATTCAATATCTCGCCAACCACCCTAGCTACTTGGAAATTTTAAAATACTGAAACATGAATTTAATGAACAGGCTTTCCACTTTACACACATCACGTGTTTGCCCTGGTTTGTTTGTACATAGGGACCGTGTAATCAATGGCAAAAAAGTGAACGCTGCTCTAGGAAACTGCTAGACTAACATGCAATTAGAACTTCAATTAAGAGCGCTACATAGACGAAGCGGTTGATGTGTAACGCAGTGAATGCTGTTGAAGCGGTAAAATTAATGAAATAATACTCAGTGAAGGTCTTTTTAAGTTTCTATTCATTTTACAAATTATTCAGCGATACTATTAAGTGCTAATGGCCTATCGTTACCGCCATAGAGAAGTATGGGTAGAACTGGAAAGCGTTTTGTTTAAACGTTGTCCGAGCTTCATTCTACGTAGAAGGACTTTTTCTTTGGCTAGTTGGTGCTTGCTAATAATCATCATGTAGCGCCGTGCCATGCTACCGGTTATGATGGCATACAATTTCAACTACTGTTCAATTTATATCATACAGCATATACAAAAAAAATAAATAAAATATCTGTGCTGAATAATTTTACCTTATGAATCCGTCATATCACTTTGAAGTTTCACCAGAATATTTCTAATGCATTTGTCGCTGACTTTATCTGAATAGTTCTGCATGCGGTTATGTATACTACCTACCCATCTGCCAAACAGTGAATATGCATGGTGTTCGGTATTGAGCACACGCACGGCAACTGCGAGCTGTGCATAAGCTCACTGTGTTCTGATATATATATATATATATATATATATATATATATGTGTGTATATATATATATATATATATATATATATATATATATATATATATATATATATATATATATATATATATATATATATATATATATATATATATATATATATATATATATATATATATATATATATATATATATACTGTTACGGGTATGGAAAGGTGAAACGTCAGTAAACATACCGCAAAAACCGACGTGCGTCGTACTCTCTCTTGTTCGTTATTCTACCGGGGCCAACGTGACTTCCTTGCTGCAAGCTGCAACTATATATATATATATATATATATATATATATATATATATATATATATATATATCGTAAACACACATACATGCTTATTCCCGTGAGCCTACATATTTTTTCATCACACACTCTCACACTTACCTTTCGGCTTCCGCAGCAGATTCACGATTCAACATCTAGGCTGCACACGTGTTCTTCTCTGCTAGATTATACGTTCACTTGGCGCAACGGAGCATCTGCTAGACCTTTTCAGTACAGGTCACTGCATTGCATTTCACCCCGATACTCTCGCAGAAAAATGACAGGGATAAAAAGCTGTCTGCGCCGTGTAGAAACAAGCATCTGCATAAAGAACGGCTGTGGCGAGACTGTGGTGAGAGATGCATGTATGACACCGGTGAAGTTACCTACTAATTTTACTGAATCTCAGTGGTACACCAGTTTAAATTTCCTGAACCACAAACAACCTACACCAAAGCTTCGCTAGCAACACGCTTACGGCGTCCGCAGACGAGACAGATTGCCAGCGAGAGCGTTGCCAGAAGGCATCTCTGTACCATCCAAAGCCGGCTGCGTGATTTCTCGCAGCAGCAACAGCCCTTGGCAGAAAGTAGAAGGGCTTGCGCGAGCCAATTTCTCTTCATAACTGGATAATCCTGACTTCTTGATGAACGACGCTACCGGGACAAGGCGCCTGTTCTTCACTGTTTTGGGGCCATCCTCTCTTTATCTCTGCGTTATTCTTGATTTTTCGGTCGTGCATGTCTCTTTTCGTTTCTGCTGACGGGCCACCTTTCCGACTGAATGCTTGCAAGGAAAAGGAGGTAGCCGATAGAAAGCTGGGTGCTAGGCAATAATCATTATTTGTGGCGCTTGGATCTCAGCCAGCCAACGGAAGGCCGGAGTTAACCTGGGTCAAGGTGTTCGCAAAGGCTCGGGGTAGTTGCAGTGCACCGGTACGACCTTACCTCCGTCTGCTCCAGTTATGTGGAGTGTCTTTCGACTTCGATTATGTGGATGCATCTTTCCGTGAGCAGCAACAGAGGTGTGTCCTTTGTTACGTGCTGTTTGGCTGTTTGGACGCTGTTCCGAAAGTAATGGGATAGGAAAAAGAAAACATACGCTAAATAGGACGTTTAGATGTTATTGCACAACCAGTACTGATGTTCGTGCGCGCACAGAGCTTATCTTTTTCTTGGTCCCTCACCTATTGTTGTTCTGCCCACTTCCTCATTCCATAGTGCAAGGTAGCAAACCATTCGCAACATGGTTAGTCTCACCGTAATTCCTCTGCCTTTCTCTTTCCTTCTCTCTCTCTCTGTCTTTATTACAGACTAGTGATGCGCATGACAACATTCATTTCTGTATTAGTCGTAATAGTTAATGGAATTCAGAGCCAAGGCCGCTGCGTGCATTTGCATTCAGAGGCTGACAGAGAAACCCAGTGGCACCCTAGTTGGAAGGTAAAACAAAGAAGAAAAAACAATATATATGGTCGTCGTACTAACGTGTGAAATAATAAATGTCGCGGTTGTGAAAAGGCCTCTTTGAATCTTATCACTGAAGTTATTATCTCCGCGGAGCATGCGAGGGCTCTATACTTGTCCATCTATACTACTATGTTAATGTCACGGAAAGGTGCGGGACCTGAAAATGTCTCGTGTGCTGTCATCAAAGCGCAACATGCATTATCTAGCAAGCGGAACGTGGGGCAGCCTGCTACGCTTATCACGTTCGATTCCTAACTCTATAAGCGTAGTCTGTGATGAGCAGCCCAGCCGCAAGGACTCGGCCTGTCGAAGAAGTTGATGAGGCCCAGCTGAATCATACCATGAACTAGGGACCATGCACGTGACCAGAGCACATACTTCACAAAAGTTATATAATAAAATTCACCTGTTTGACTCGCCCGGACATAAATGTTTCTTCCGACTGCCACAAGGTGTCATATCAATTGAAATCCAGCCAAATGTGCAACAGCGCGAGATATCGGACGCTGTTCGGGCAGCTGAAGAAGGAAGAAAACAAGAGAGAGAAGGCAAGTAAGGTTAACCAGAAACATGTGCTATTGGCTACCCTACGATGGGGGAATGGAAAAGAAGAATTGATAGATGAGCCTCAACTTAAAGTCCGGACCAACAGACCAAACAAAAACACAAGTTACAGTCTTCTTGCCGAGTCCTGCCATCCTACAAGTTCAGAGACGTTGGTCACGTTCGATCACAATATTTCCAGGGTCCTATAACGATAACGGTTCTCCGCCCATGCACTAAAAAGAAAGAAGAAGAAAGCATCCGGAGCCAACCGATAGAAAACATTGCGCGTGAAAAGGTTGAAGCGTGCCTCGAACGGAAAAAAGGAAACGAAGGGGATTTGTAAAGCCAAGCGGCTGAGGTGCCATTGATTACGCTGATTTATCGCAACAAGACGAGAAATACCTGCTTGTGGCGGCAATATGGCCGTGGTATTTTGCGCACGTTGCCAGAGTCCTGGCCTTGGCCTCTCGATCTCCGTTTAGTTTTCCGGACAGCGGACACGCGCATCATGGGGGTGAGGTCTTTGCCAAGTCGTTGCCTTTGTGTGTCATGTCATTCAGTGAAGCCCTCATTGATTCAGGAGACGAACATTGACAGTAATTCCTGCTCTTCGCCGGAAAGTCCACGCTTGCTCGGTTAACCTGCTTGTGCTGAGAGAGAAAGAAGCTAAAGTGCAAAGGCGGAGCTTTTAACCAAGCACCTTTTCTGTTCGCTACTCTGCACTTGACAAAGAGAAACTGGGGAATAGTAGAAAGAACAGTGACGAAAATGAACAACTGAAAAAAAATGTAGTTAGTGGGAACACACAGAACACGCAGTAGTAGTTCACAAATATACCCAAATATATAGTCGGCTTTAGAAAGATCAATAGTGTTTCTGTGGCCTTGTACATGTGAGATGTCGGTTAGAGAAACGGAATGGCTACGTGATTGATTTACGGAGCGTAACGTCCGAAAGCGACCCAGGCTGAGAAAGACACTGTAGTAGAGGTTTCCGGATAATTTCGACCGCCCGTGATTCTCTGCCGTGCACTGAAATCACTCAGTACACGAGCCTTTACGATTTCGCACTGCGACTACCGCAGAAGGAATCCAACATGCGTCTGTAGATTGAGAGCCGAGCACCGTAACCACTAGGCTACCCTGGTGGCTTCGGCAGAATAGATATCAAGGGAAGACAAATGCAGCCGTAAAATGCAACCGTGTTCAAAAAGTGTTGCAGGGCTCCTTTAATAGGTTAATATGATGACTTACTTGTTCAGTGTACTTAAACTCTGGCACAAAACATGCCCAATCGTTGTTTCGTCCCCGCTGTGGCTACACGCAGCGGTTCCGGCCGTAATAATGTGGAACACCGATAATGCCGATAACGCCTTTCTTGTTGGATTGAAAAGGTCGCTTCAAGAGATTTCAGAGCCTCACCTAGACAATAGAAAACACGCCGCACAGCAAAACTCTTGTGCGAACGCTCGTCACTTGGAATGCATGGTCAACAGTATACGCACCGACATCGTCTTCACTTAGGACCAAAGCGAACGGCCGGTTTTCCCGACTCGGAATAGCGTGGACATACCACATACTTTGCATTTCACCTTACGTATGCTTTTCTTGACGATGCCTCGTTCCACCAATATGATGCTTGGCCACAGTTTGCTTATACCTCTCAGTGCCGGCTGTGCTCACTGCCTTTTGCTACTGATGTTTATTAGGAGTTTCACCACGGGTTTTGTCTTCTCATCTCTCTTTCTCCTCTCTCCTCTCTGCCCCCCTCAGTGGTAGAAGCACCAGCGAATTGGTGGTGCATCCTGCTCTCAGCCACTATTACAGCTATGTTTAGGTCATATCCTTTTTCTACGCAATGAACAGGCAATGTATTCTCGCGCTGCTTTTTTTCACGTTGAAAGTACTTTTATTTGTTTCATGAAGCCATATAGTGCAAAGGTCATTTTTCAATGGTTCTTTATTTTTTCTGTCACCCATCGAAACGATTGGCCAATAGCAACCGCAATATGAACGTGGCGTCCTCCCGGTCAACGGACGACAACGTGTTAAAGGGATGGAAAATGAAAATAATCGCTGCAATGCAACATTCTCTTGTATGTGCACACATCCAGGTGATACTAAGACAAAGACAGAACACCGTAGGCAGGACTGGTGCCAGATACCAGCTGATTTAATTCATTATTGATCAGGCACATAAATACCACGGTAGCGTAAAGATATTCCCGTTGTCGTGTGCGGTGATGTTAAGTGATACTTTTATCTATCATTCAGTAGCTTATCGGTCTACCATGCTGAAAAGAAATCTTCGATGATGATGATGATGATGATGATGCAAACTTTATTGGGGTCCAGAGAAGACGCAGGGGAGACTCTCAATTTCACCTATCGTATTTTTTTTGGCGAAGTGAAAATCGAAAGAAAAAAAATATTCATGCCGAAATAAATCTGACTTAAGCTGTTGAATATTACTCCGGTGCCCTGCGTTGACGTGACATTTCCCGAACATCACGAAGCTTTTGCAATCTCGCTTTGTAACGCGGTTCAACAGTGAAGGTTCATAGAGAAGTCAATGCAAAAATCTCGAGTGGCCATTTCTAGCTTGGCGTATACAGACACTACGCAAGACTCTGGTGGTGAAGCGCGAGGCGTGTTCAAAATGCCGAACGCTCGCCGCGGCACTACCGGCTACGTTCACGTCGTATTCTCTTTTACGCAATAAATCAGTCCTCAAACTTAGCCTCCTTTCCCTCTCAAGCATTCCAGTCACCCCGGTACCAGACCTGTCTGAGAATCTCCGCTTTTCGTGTCTCTTTTTTCCCCTCATTTCTTTCATTCGTACAGCGTGTTTGTCCAATGTTTTTTACGGGTTGTATTCGTACTGTACGTCCGGAGACTTTTTATCGGAAGCATCTGGATATGATGTGATCGAACGTGACCAGCGTTGTACAGATGGCGTCCTGCCACAGCTGTAAAAACAGAGATCGCCGACTTTTCCTGCTTCGCTAGGCTGTAACTATTTATGGCTTACGACACTCTGTGTCCATGTGTGTTTTTTTTACTCACTCAGCTTTATGGGCTCATGTGTCAGTTTACGCTCAGCAGCCGAATGAATGAATTCTGGGCCTTTTAAAGTAAACAATTTACTACTCGGATTTCAACTGTCAACATCGCGTTATGATTAGGATATACATGTTGTCTGAGCAGGAATAACTGCCTCAGACAGGCTGGCTAACGTTTCCATAGATGGACCTCTTTTCGACAAAGGGCCTCGTCATCCTTGTGTTATTATTGCAAGGGTTAGTTAGTAACTGCACATCACGTGGTTTCACTTTTGGTAATTGTGACCACGTGACAAGTACCGACAGTAAAACCGCGTGCCACCCTTTAAAGAAACCGGAACAATCAGCCAGCACAGAAACATTTATATACGAGGGATAATCGAAGCTGAAATGACGCACAGGTTAGGCGAGCAATGTGTTAGCTAGGCGTCTATCTTATTACCTTATAAAGAGCAACAAGTACTCCGATGGGGTTTTAGAAGCTGATTAAAAGCGTTAACGCGCAAAAATGCGCAGTGATGTGGTTGTGAACATATAAATATGTGGATTGTTTTCCGATAAAGCTGTCGTAAGTTGAACCCTGTGGTGGTGTAATTTCTTGCCTGCACCATGACTGTGCACAGATTTTTTTTTTTTTTGCAATAGAAAGATTAGTCGATAATAACGCCACGTCTAAATATTTAGAACAAAATGGCAATTTATTTCTTAAAATTATACACGGAGACGGCATACGTGCTCAGGTATATTGAGCCACCTTTCATATAAACATTCAGCCAATGGCGAGACTAGTTTCTTTCTTGGTATTCCTTAATTAACCAGCTGAAACGGCACACTATAGGCGAATTTTGTAACACTGTAACATTGAAACTTATCAATTAATTTTTCTGATCAACTAAAAATAACCGTCATTGCATTTTGTAGCTATAATACTGAGCAAGAAATGTTATGTTCGCTCGCCTCTTGTGGCGAACATGTCTCATGCGAACATGTCTTATGGCGCAGAAAGCGGCCCTTTTTGCCTCTTACGAGCCTCAGAGCTTTTACGACGAATCAATGGACTTCTGCACAAAGCCCCTGAGGAGTTATGACCTTGGGGAACAGTTCTGAGTCTACCTCGGATGCGGGATAATTTTCCCAGCCATTCTATCTTCTATAAGTTGGTTCGTCCAATACACGCTTCACCAACAGACCGAGCAACACCCATTTATTGTGAGCGACGGGTGAGCGCCTCAGTATAAAAGGCAGTGTCCAGCGATGGTATGAAAGGCCTGGGCCCTTAGCTGCCTGGGCCCTTTTAACGAGCTTTCCTTTCGCCACTTTTCCATTACCGCTCATTCAGCCACTGAGCCAGAGGATGAACAGCGAGCCGTTTTTTTTTTATTAAATGTGTTTAAGGAGAGGTTGGTGTCTATACATAAGCCAGCCGTTCCTTGAATCCATTTAGTTCGCTCATAGAGTCGCGTGGCAGCAGGGAAACTAATCAGTACACGATATATATGAAAGCCTCAATGTTGCCTGCGAACTGAGCTTTCAGAAGTAAGAAGGTTAAAAGATCGAACACTGTCTTATTTGCATGTTAATTACAACTATTTTCTGCGCAACTCTTCTCTTTCCATGATACGTCACCGTGGATTTGTTTAAACTGTGCATCGTAGTGTACGTGCACTACAGCAATAGCTTCAACAGTGGCGGCATTGTTAATAGCATATGCGACATTAAATTGCGCGGTAGCTATTATTAAACGTAAGTGTTGTCCCTAACAGAGAATAGAGAGCACAAATATTACAGCTGTTTTCGTGGATTACAGCACAAGGAAAGGAAGTGAAATTCAGATATACATGTGTGCCTCATTACTCGAGCATAGCGAGTAGCGTAATTTAGTCTTGTTGCGCTACAGAGCTTCATATGTTTTAAAAATAAAGACGCAAGATTTTTCTCGCCGCAATAAGATTGAGCCACTGGGGATATTGGCCACACGCAAACTTGAATTACAAAGGCACATTTTAACATTTATTAGTCCGTACTTGCTTACAGCAGCACAGGTTTTCACTGTTGGTTTTCGTGTATCGTTTATACTGTCTAGTTTGAAAAGTAACAGAAGGAATGGAATGGATTGATGAGCCGGTATTTTTCAGATGCAGCTATATGAAGTCAACAGCTAATTAAGCCCACGAAAGCCCAGGGGGCGTAGACACCCAGACAGGACGACGCATGTCACGAAACGCAGAACGCGGCAAGAAGACGCACGATGCTCAAGCGGCTCTTCAAGATCGTGTACGAAGCACCAAGCGTACACGGCCAGCCAGACAGCACAACGCATGTCGCGGCCAAAAGGCGCATGCTGCTCAAATGAGAAAAAAAAAAAAAGACGCCAGGCCTGCGCGGAGCGCGCAGCACAGTCACAGCGAAAGCCGGAAGAGCAGCCTTTCTAGAGCCCGTTTTAAACTCTCTCGGGGAAACTAATACAAGTACACATGCAGCGTATCCACTACTCCACAAATCATAATTTTTGTGAACCATATAAGGAAGCACCCACTATGTCACTATGCGTCTTTCTGCGGAACAGCGAGGTAACCGCCAGACATCTGTAAGGCATATGTGCACTTTGTTGATGCTGCACGTGGCTGATGATAATGAGGAATTATGGTTGAGCACTTTGTAGTGGGTGAGAAGCATTAAACCACACACTCCTGCGCAATTAGCATTGTGCGACACCTGGTTGTTATTTTACTCTTCTGCCACGCTATATTACACATGTTAACGTTATTCCTCGCCCTGTATGTAGGGTCTTTTTACAGTGAAGTTTCAAAGCGTTGCTCTGTGGTAGAATACTGGACTGCCACGCAGAGGGCTCGGGTTCAAATCCCATCTGATCATTGATGTTTTTATTTATTTATTTATTTATTTATTTATTTATTTATTTATTTATTTTTTTTCGCACGATAGTAATCACGGACCCTGGCGGTGGCGGTGGCACCTGACTACCCCACTGCCGTTGTGATCTGATAAAAGCTTTCGCTGTAAAACGCTAAAGGATCCTAAGCTAAATTTAAAAGGGTCTTTCTGAACCAATACTTTCTGAACCAAGAGGGTGTGCGATCGGACTAAGGTTAGGAATTGTGTGTCACCTTTTTGCCGTGCACTGAATAGCTTCGCAGTTCGTCCACCTTCACAGAGCGAAATGGTTCCTCACTCTTTTTTTTTCATGCTCTGAGCTCTTTGCAGGAACCACTTAATTGATAATAGAAAAAAAAACCTGAAACGTGGTCTCTGGTGTTCTAATTATATAGCATTGCGTTTTGTAAAATATTTTCTAGCCCGGCTATTCAGTATGGAAACTATGAAACTCACCGCTCCATTTCAACTAGGTGTAATGATCTCGGCAGAATGTAAATATGAAATTCCCGCATTTCATGAATCGCTGGCGAAAGTTTTGTGCCGTTCGTCCGACATTGTCTGCGACAGTAATAATAATAATCTGGGTTTTAACTTCCCAAAACCGCAATATGATTGAGAGATGCCGTAGTGGAGGGCT
Source organism: Rhipicephalus sanguineus (assembly GCF_013339695.2). Taxonomy (NCBI): domain Eukaryota; kingdom Metazoa; phylum Arthropoda; class Arachnida; order Ixodida; family Ixodidae; genus Rhipicephalus; species Rhipicephalus sanguineus. Next base: position 20,903,844 of record NC_051177.1, on the reverse strand, counting down.
CCGGAAATTTCGACCACCTGGGGTTCTTTAACGTGCACCTAAATTTAAGTACACGGGCCTCAAACATTTTCGCCTCCATCGGAAATGTAGCCGCCGCGGCCGGGATTCGATCCCGCTACCTTCGGGTCAGCAGTCGAGCGCCATAACCACTAGACTACCGTGGCGGGGCATTGTCGGCGACAAGCGCTAAAGCAGCGGTTTTCCGAACCGCGTGTGTTCAATTCCTCGAAAGTATGACGTTACAGAGCAACGCGTATCTTTTTCAGCGTTGTTACAGCGCAGCGATTGTGAGGCCACCGCTCAGTAGGATGTAAACAACACATACGCCTCGCCACAACGATGTCGCGCGCTTTCGTTTTACAGGGACGTACACTGAAAAGGAACAGTGAATCAGTTTAGACTGATATAGTGGAAAATTAATTGCCGTTATATTACAGCATCATAGGCTTATAATAGAAGAGAAAATCAAGGTGAAAGTTTCATTTTTGAACTTCTCGCCGAAATATCCGCACGTGACGTCACAGATTTAAAACTGTTTTATTCGTATTTCGGCCACACTGGGTCAACGATCTGTTCCGGAACCTAATATGCTATGTCTCTGGCACCCTGAGAGGACAACGTACTTCATATTTACCGATTAGGTAAATATGAAGTAGAGAGAGAGAATAAGAATAAAAGAAAGGCAGGGAGGTTAACCAGGGTTGAGACGGGTAGGCGACGCCGTCAAATTCTATGACGTCACGACAATTGGCATGGGAATTTCAGGGTGGCGATGTCATCCGCATTTTCTTTTCGCGCGTTTTTTTTTTCCCGCTTACCAGGCGCCGCTCGTGCCAAGCGTGGTGATTTTGGTATTGTCAAATAGTAATTTACCAATACGAGAAAAAATCTTTTTTCTCTTTAGTGTCCCTTTAAGCGCAGCGAGCAGGGGCGGAGGTTGAAGCTCTCAATGGACACGTCACCACGTGACTAAAAAAGATGGCGCCCGCAGGAGAGCGGTCTCGAAAGAAACTGCCGTTTTCTTATTCTTTCTCTCAAACTCATTGCGAGGAATCATCGAACAATGTTGTGGTCAGAGAAAGTTCCGAGTCCTTACGACGAGCACATGCCGGTCTGTCGAAGTAACGACTTGAGACAGCGGCCATTAGGCCACGTGCCTTCTATTATAAGACACCGCCTCCGTTTAAGCGACACACAATCACATCCCCTCGCCTTGAGGGCGTCCGTGTCACTGTTTGCAGTTTGTGTCCGCGCCAACGAAAATGTCATTTGCCCTCCGTTGCGGCTCTCGTTGTGATACTCCTCAAGTGAGCGGATAAAACCGTTGGTCTTCTTTTTTGTACGTGATTGTGGTGTTCGAATTTTTTTGCCTTGCTCATCTTTGCATTGCTGATCTTTTGTCACGTGGTTTGTGTCATCTATATATTTTCGTGTTCTGCACAATAAACCCAGTTGGAAGTCAGCGCTCGTCTTCGTGCACCTTTTGTCCTTGTCCTGAGTTCTCGCTATAACAATTGTCATGAGCTACCAACTAGCCCAAGCCGCCACCCTTCTAAGTTGGTCTAGCAGCTAGACTTACATTAGTTTTCGTTCTTTCATGTGAAAGTAAGTTGGGATAGCGATGCCTTGTTCTGTGTGCTTTCGATACAACGGCTTTATCTTTATTCTTTTCTCTATATTTTTTCTTGATAGTGTTTCTTTTATATCCTTTCTAGCAATCGTTTCACTTTAACAGTAAGAACGTCCACATTGTTATTTTTATCTTTTCATCTCCCATAGTGATGACGTCAGGGGCGATTTTTCTTTTTTTGTTTCTACCACAAAACGCAGTTACTTCTACATTTACGAAGCTCAATCTTCTCCGTCTATCCACAAGGCATCTTGGTGTAACTTTTAAGCAGTGGGAAAAGAAACATAAATAAATACTGCACTGTATGGCGAACTTGTAAGAAGACCCAAGCTCCGGCTTATTATTCTGGAAGGCCTTTCATTTGATTTTTTTTTGTTTTGTTTTAAGTCACGTATGCTTCAAACTTCTATTGGAAAAAGAAATTGTGCAGGCAGCTTTTTTTACGATGTGTACATTGAATTGTAGTTCAATAACTGTTGGGATTTTACGATTCAAAACCACAATATGATTATGAGGTACGCAGTAGCGGAGGACTGAAAATTTCGACCCCCTGGAGTTCTTTAACGTACAGCTAAACAGCAAAACTACTGGACCACTGTGGCGGGGTATTGAATTGTAGTTCGACATGGAAATTGAAACCTTTCTAATGCATGTAGCATGACAAACCGCATGTAGCAAATAAAAAAATAGTCCGCTGCGCTTGTGCGTTACGTGTTGCCTATTGTCTCCAAGACTGAAAGATATCGCAGCCTCAGTTGCTTTTATCTCTGCTAGGAGGTTAGCCTTCGTCACGTCTGTCTCTCTTTTATTTTGTATTGATCATATGTACACCGCATTTCTTTATCACTCTATATACTATTTATTTGCTATAATCACGGGTCTGAAAAACAATCAGAACAGAAAATGTATGAACATCGCTGGCTATTATTGACTGTTTTTGGTAAATTGCGAATGGCTATCTCATTTACTTGAAAACACATTTTGAAACACACTTTGAAACACACTTTGAAACACACTTGAAACACAGTTTGCTGATTAGAATCCACGACCGAACTTGGCAAATCACCGCGTTGCCTAAGAATACTTTACTGCATAATGCGCTTCCCAGCATGCCGTGGAAAGCAGTCTCCTTCACTGTCATTCCCGATAAAAGCTTATTCTTCAGCCGATCGATTTGTTCTATAGCAGCACAGCATCTCCTGCCTATTCCCCACTCCTAGCATACACATAGCGATAAAGCAAACAATTGCCGCTTACGTCTCTATTCACGCGTAGGGAATAGATACGACGCCCGTGGTTTTCCGCAAGAATGTCTTCTGTGGAGCCACTCTGACTGCCTTTATTCCGGCAATACCATGTTTTCACTATGTTCTATATAGGAAAGTAAGCATGGCATGTTGGTACACAGTCAATGACTCTCCGATAAAACAGTCAACGTAAGCGCTAAACGGTCCGGAAGAATGTCAATTGTTCAATCGACTGATTCAAAATGGAAGCCCATAAATTTTCCGTGGGCGTCCGGCAGGCAAGTACAATGTACAAGAACCCGCGCGAAGAAACATACACAGCTGCTATGCCATTGCACCACGAAGTTGTAGTCAAACTGGAAGGTGCAATAAACAAGGGACGAGAAGTCGACGACATGCGCGCAGTAGCGTAGCGTAGTGAAGTGTAGTGTAGGGCGTGTGGGGCTGCACGAAGAATCGCCTGCGATTTTCCTCCTATATTCCTAGGAGGATCCTGTTCGAAGTGAACTTATACAAAGTAATGCGATCCGTGTAAGAATAGTGGAGCGCGTCAGATGGCCTAAGTTAATGAATTGACCACCCACAATATATTTGAGCACTCTTCCTGCTGCAATGGCTGATGCATCGTTCTTTATTTTGTCACGTGGTCATGACGATGAAGAAGGCAAGTGCTTAAGCCGGCAAGGATGAAACTCTTTATAGGGCGAACTTATGCCCTGAAAACCAATGACACTCATATTGCAAGTGTATTGCACACAGTCGTCGGTCGTTACGACTGCGTAGTATGCCTATGGCACGTTGTGCCTTAGATGAAATATTTTCTGTGTGAGTTGAGTTTATTGTCCCATTATAAATGATTCCCAAATATTGAAGTGACTAAAATGAATGAAATATTAAAATTGACATGGGATCTGCGAGTAAAAATATCAATAATGCGATTTTATTTACATTTAAGGACATGCAAATTGTTTCTAGCCATATCTCTAGCATATTCATATATCTCTGTAATTTTTGATATAGAGTATAAATATCACTATCAGCCGCGCCGAATGCAATATTGTCGGCATAAACTATTCGCCCTGTACTTCTTCTTTGTCCTCAATTGTTTCCGCGCTATGCTACAAGCCAACCGCAGTGGACGTGCCAGCCCTGCATGCGCACGAGCTCCTACCGAGGGACCAGCGCACGCGACGGAGGAAGAAAGCGAGGTTAGAGGCCAATGGCTCGTGATGCCGAGAGATGCCGCATTCGCTCTCTTTCGTCTTCGTTCGCTCTATCGGTTACGCCACTGACGCCAACGGCGACGCCGCTTAACGTAGGGAACGGGCGCCTAAGAACCGCGCTCTAAAAAAAAAAACAAAAAAAAAACAAGCCCGCGTGGCAATACTGGCAATGACGCGAATGTGTTGCTCGTTGAAGAAAAGCCAACTATGCGCCGCTTTTTTTTTCTTCTTTTGTAGAAACGCGTAGACTTCTCGTCGTCCTTCGATAAACTAAGACACGCGATAAAGTTATAAATCGCCCCAAACCAATGGTCTCGTCTTTTCCCAAAGCAAGCAAAACCTAGCTACCGCTCGACAAACCTGGTTAAATGGCGTTTTTTACTTAATCCTACCCCCACCTGTGGCCCTCCTTTTATTTTTCTTGATTTCTAAATGGGCAAGGTTACATTTATGCAGTAAAATACAGTGCTACTGCTAGCCAAGTAGCCAAGGTCGAATTCATGAAACTCGACTCTATAAACATCACTTTTGCAGCGGATGTTTCTGCTTGCCATAAATAGGGAAAAAAAACATACTATAGTAAATATTAGGTTCCTACGACACGCATTTGGAAAGTGATTATGGTCACTAAATATACACATTAGAAGCAAACGTATTCACTTTTGTCAAATAGGCATGCGATGGGTAAGAAAGCCTATATAACGGCCTAATATTGTTACCGGTTGTTGTAAGCAACAAATGAAGGATAAGGATCAGGGAAACTAATTAACCAAGAAATAGGAAACAATTGACGGACTCAGACTCAAGGAAATATTTAGCCAACATGCGATAGTGAACTAAAGCAATAAGTAATGAGACATCAGATCACCACTTCATTATGCAACGTTCAAATTATAAGAGCTCAGCAATAAGTCTCTCAGAAGCGCAAGCGCGAGTCGTGTGGCTACTCATCAGGCGCATCTAAATGCACCACCGCTACCGTATGCAGGTGAATGATCCGTAGGATTCAAGTGCGAGGAACAATATGTCATCCCGAGATAATGTTTCAGCTGTCGAGGAAAAGCGCGAACGGTGGCGACTCGCCACCGAGTGATCCTGCTTAGTTGGCTAAATACTTGATGCGCACCAGCTTAGAGGAGATTGCCCATCGCGCGCCACTCCGCCACTGCCCGCGCACCGAGCTCACGCGTCAGCTCAAAGCCGCAGCCTTCCTCCTGGAGGAATGTTATGCGACTGGGACATTGCTAATGAAGTGTTGAGTTCGATTATTATACACCGCTGTCGCACTTTCCTCGCCATCGCTGTTATAAATGCACATTTTTGTTTTGTTTCGTTGGTTTACGGAAAATCAACAGCGATTGTCATAACCATCAACAAACGTTATCACTAATATGTTGGAGCAACGCTACACCGTGATCAAACTTCGTGATTGTGACTCCGTATCCATTTGAACGTAAACTTCCTTCAGATCTATGACAACCAAATATTACGCGTGAGTCCTGTGACGTGGTATTCTTGTTATACATTTTCCCAGACCCCTGTCGGAACAGTCAGTGCTAGATTGTAGCCTCGAACTGTCTTCACAGCGGAAATCAATTAATGCCTTACTGAACTTTTTGCGTGCCAGTGGCCTATTGAACAGACTTTAGTACTCCCGCTCTACACTTTCCTCTTGTTTATATTTTTTATCGCGCACCTGCTCTTCTCTCCGCTTTCCTTTCCATCTTTCTTTCCCTTTCCCCCTCCCCTTAGGGTAGGGTAGAAAACCGGATGCTACAATTCTGGTTGACCTCCCTGCCTTTCTCTCGTTTTATTATCTCTCTCTATATATATTTTTTACCAAAAATGTTCTCGCGTCTGCCAACGCTGTCGACTCTAAGCAGAGTCAACTAAATAAATTTTCGGTGGTTAGAAATTATTGTTGTGTGTGCAACTGCACGTTGCGTTACGATGTCTACTTGTTGTACATCCGTCTATGTTCTTCTGTTCCCTAGCGTTTGTGCATGTGTGTGGCTGTATATGCACTCTGCATGTGTGCTGCAGACACCCATGCGTGTAAAACGTAGCGACAAAATGTCCTATACGCACGAGGCGCGCTGAGCCCTGGAGGTCACGCGTGTTCGTGTGCTTGCCAAAACTAATGCAACAAGAAGGCGTTTTAAGTGCGAATGCACTTTATAAGCGACCCTGAATCCGCCGTCCCATAGCAACGGCGCGAGGAGCGGAGAGGAGCGTCTGTAGCAACGGCGCAGCGACGTCACGCCCCACGTGACTGCGCGCGCTCCGCCCTCCGCGCCGTGGCTGCGCGCGCCCCGCGCATTGCCTGTGGTGATGAAGGCCGGCGGCGAGACGCCGAACGAAAGTGTGCGAAGCGAGCCGAGCACCCCGAAGCCGATCTGGCGCGGGGACGCGCGATGCGTGAGCGAGCGCGGGCCCTTGAATTCGATCGGCCGGACGCGCGCTTCAAGCGAGACTTCCTGGACCGCAGCTTCGGATATAGCTGCGCGGTGTGCGATCGACTGTGGTTCGACAACAACCTGAGCCCCATCTCGGGCGTGCGCAACGCCGCCAACAAGTTGAACGCGTTGCGGGTTCTTTGGAACGAGTTCGGAAGACAGATCATCATCATCAGTAAAAGTGCTTTGCACTTAAAAACGGCCAGACCTCCGTGGGTCGGCTGGCGCGTGCTCTCTCGCTGCCGTCTCCTTCGCTCGGCTCTGCAGTTTAGTCGCGCGCGCCCCCTCATAGCATCACCCCGTGCTTCGCACTTCCTCATACTCCCCTTCGGGGAAATGCGGGTTTTTTTCGCCACGACTGGCAAGTATACGCCTTCGAATCCTGGCCTGAGCTAAAACTGCACACACAGGTGCGGCTCAGCTCAGAATATCGATGAAGGCACGTGTGCATCATTAACTTAGTTAAGGAGCTCAAGTTCATACAGTGCCAGAATAGTTGAACAAGTGGAATCAAAATCCGGTCAAAGAGTAAGTCATCCGTTATTATAGCAGTAAAGGGCAAAGTACATTGTTCCTAAGGCCATATTTACAAAAGAAAGAACTGCGAAGGAATAACTGCGTCGTTCCTGTGCATTTGACCTGTGTCATTATTAATTATCAAGTTCCCAGAAGTGAACTACCGCACGTGCTGCAACGTCAGTGCAAGGCAGTCACAACGGTACCGACAAAGAAATAAGTGAGTCAGTGGTCTTTCTGCTTTCTTTCATCGTTCGAACAACGGAAATTACTTTTCCTTGTTTTCTGCTCGCTTTTCTCTTTCTTCGCCCTAGTTTCAATTTAGTTATGTTCAACCTTCCGAGAACTGCTGTCGATCTCATTCGAAGCGAGGCCTTTGTTCTTTAAGTTCGAGGCGCTCTACGTGGGCCGCCCATAAACGCGGTCGAAGCGAGAAGCGTTGCCCTCAGAGGCGTAACTTGAACCCCGATGCGTAAGCACGTTTCCGGAAGCATGCAAATTGGGTCTTCCGTAGAAGAACCAATCATAGAGATTTGTCCCTCTTAATTTAAAGCGACGCATTTGCATACGTTTCGCACCGGCCTGAATAATGAGAAACATTGGAGTTCTTGCTTTGCGCAGCACCTATCGATTTTCCTTCATTCGTGTTCCATCGGCTTTGCACTGTCCCTTTTGCAAGTCGGACTGAAGGCACCGTTTTCTTTGTCGGGTACGGGCAATCGAAGCTTTTTTTTGTCGCCTCACTTTCTGCTCACCTTGACACACGCAGTGAAGCACCTAGAATCCCGGTATACAGGAGCTCAATTTAGGTACCGGGGCGTTACTACAAGGCACGACCACGAAAATTAGATTCTCTTAATCTGGCTACGGTATCGAGTTGCTTTTCGTCTGAGGCTGACCATATTGTGGATGCAAATATCGAATATTGCTTGTAATATAGAGTACAGTTAGGTACCATGAGTGAATTGCACTATTAGAGAAAAGTTAGCATAAGAGGAAACAAAAACAAAAAACAATGTTACCGCTTCGCGTACGTAGTACAAAAAAATGCAAATCGTCATCTAAACAGCAAATAATTTACCGAAGTCTTTTAGTTAATGACCTTGTTATTCTCGCAGTACAGCCGCAGAATTGAGCTGAAGCTCGGCGCAAACCATTAATTTTTGCTAGAAAACTTATATTTGCGTTTGTGTTGCCTATTTCCATTTTCTTGTTTCAGTGTCTGCACGCCTAACCTCTTCGCGATAAAATTCGAAAAATTCTCATTGACTCTTCTTTTTTGTTTTTTGAATTACGATAAACCTGTCCGTAGCTCCCAATATTTTTTTGTGACGTATTTTAGGAAGAACACGAGCTCATTAGTTGAATAATGTAACGTTTACGAGACACGACCATTTGTGAGATTTATTTATTTATTTATTTATTTATTTATTTATTTATTTATTTATTTATTTATTTATTTATTTATTTATTACGTACTGACACTTTGCGTACCAGTCCATAAGCAGGAGTGGGCATAGATAATTTTGGCTGCCAAAACAATTCAACATAAAAAGTCACAAAGACATAGTGACAAAATTGAATATTACTGAAGCACAGATAAACACTTCTTTCCTACTATGAAATGCATCATTATACAATCAAAACAATAAAAAAACTACATATTATGTAAAAAAGGCATGGTTACCAGAGAAACATCACTGAACGCAAAGAACAACGCTGCATTATTCACAACCGAGTGCATCGTTATACAAAAATAATAACAAAAAATATGAAAAAAAAGATAGCTATCAGTCCTTAATATTGTAGAATATACGCAGCAAATACAGTAGTCAAGCCAACAGCCGATTTTATCAACAAAAACACATCAGTGAACGGGAGAGCATGAAAGTGAAGCTCGATGCTTTTTTTTTTTTGCAATGTCTATGTTTTCGCACATTTTCTCGCATTGCATCGTTGGGGAGTGGTCCGAGGGTACCACTGATATTACTGCCGACTCCGACGAGACGGCCGCTGTAAGCACCCAATGCGACGTGGCCGGCAACGCAGGTATTTCCGACAAGCTGTCGCCAGGGGACACCAGGACAACTTCGCCAAGAACCGGAGGAAGGAAGTGCGAGAGTGCGGTGGCCAAAGTTTCGTCCTTTCTGTTCCCAAAAAGAAGTGTTTGTGGACAAACCTTGTGGTTTTTCACCCACATCACTGTTTCTCGTGCGTCATGCAGGCGAAGAAAACTTTCGTTTCCTCGTCGAAGGGAAAACAAAGCGCTGTGCTTCCACAATCCGTACTTCGACCGTACACGTTTAAATTGCCTCTTTTTGAAGTTCACTCACTGCATGACAAATCGTAACCGAGGAAAGAGTCAGGAAACATTCGAAGATACCTTTTGAACGTATTTCCCTTCGTTTATTTTAAAAACAATATCCGGTAGCAGTGGTATAAACTTTTATTGACGAGGAGGTCCAGGTCTGGCGAGGTGGTCCCTCAGTCCACGGCCGTACGTGGTAAGAGCTAGAATGTGGGCAGGAGCCAAAATTAAGGACAGTGGCTAGGGCAGTGAGTAGGAGCCAGAATTAAGGAGCAAGCAAGAGGGTAAGCCTCCGCGGAGCGGCGCTGGCCGCTTAGACAGTATAAAAAGAGCGGCCTTCGCGTGTCTCAGCTAATGACGACTAGGGGAGGGAAAGTCGTACTAAACGAGTGGACGCATGACTGTGCAGCTGTATGGTGATAAAACAAATTAAATGTGTAGTGAGGAAATGATTGAACGTTAATTATTCTGATAAAAAAGCCAACTGAGTTAATTCGTTAAAGTAACATTACGAATTGTTTTTAGTGGACGTTGGACGTCTATATAAAGTGCATATAGGCGTGCACAGGGATCGCCGTTAGGGAGGCGGGCGGGTGGGTTGTGTTTTACCACAGCACCCCCCGGGGCCTTGTTGGTCGAGTCCAAAATGAAACGAGCTCCGCAATAGATGGAAGAATGAAAATGAAGCGATGATGTGCGTCTCACAAAGGCTTGCCACTGGTCCTTGGCTTTCCATAGTAAAGATGGAAAGTACACAGGTCTTTGAATGCAACATCAAGGTTGTTTGGTCGCCATTATGGTAAAAAAACATGCGCAGAAATTACCCTGCACCTAAAAAAATTACGCAGAAGCTCTGACTGAGTAAAGGTATGGGGCATAATTGGCGCCCTCCCGTGATATCATTAGGAGGGGCAGCTGCTCCCTCCTGCCCCTCCCCCCCCCCCCCCCTACCGTGCGCACGCCTATGAGTGCACACTAAGATAGCCACACTGCATGGCTTTCGCCTCCGCGGCGTCTTAGGCGAATCCATAAATGACCCTGTCCGTTCTTTCTTATAGAAATGCAAAGAAAGACAGCGAGAAAGTGAGTAAGTAAGAAAGTCACGAGCTTGATACGATCATCAAGGGCAGTAAACTAAATACATTCAGGCATACACCGAACCTGCAGAGTAGTAAGCAGTTGTGTATTGTCCATTTCTTTCTAACATTTCTGTTCACATGTCCCCTGCATTTCTTCTTTCTTTATTTTTTTGGATAAAGTCCTGTTGTTATCGTCTTATCTTTAAAGCATTCAACAAGTGAATCAAAACCAGGTGTAAAGACACAGGCTACTGATGGTGGCCTAAGCTAGAGAATCGCTATGGTAGGGGCCACGAGGCAGTGCACCGCTTTCGTGACCCAGTTCTGGAATATTATAATCGGGCGAACAGCTCCGCTACGGGGGTCCCCTCCCAGGTTGATATACTGCGTCAAGAAGCGAAAGTGTCTCTGCGACGTCTTCCTCGTTTCCGGCCACATGTGATATTCATCGCGTATATTCAAGCAGCTTCGTGCCAGCGCCCAAGCGCCCTCCATAACTCTATACTTTTTTGTAGTTCCTATCTTGCCTGAACTACTTGCAGCGTCAATGCATCACTGTCTTCTTGAAGCGTGTGTGTGTGCTTATTGATACCAGCCATACTCCATCAAAATTGAAATCAGCCTCAGTATAAGGCGTTTCTGTTAAGTACATTATTGTTGAGTAATTATATGCCTTACCTTCGTTGCGTACTTACTTTCTGTGTATGTCCTCGGTAAGCGATCGGTCGGTAAGTAACGCTCCGTCTGATGATTATTCACAAACAGTTCATTACACTGCAGTAAGGCTAAGAGTTGTTAAATAAATTGTTGCCACGACCTTGCACAGACAGACGCGCTCATGGATTAGAAACCGGTGAATGATTAAAGCCAGGAGTACTATTGTTGTCGATCTTATGCAACTTTGTAACTGAGTAGTACAATGAACTCAAGTTGCTTCTTTATGTTCGTTAACCTCTTCAAATGGCGCAATTTTATTTCATTTTTGTGTGCCATCATTTTTTTTTCAGATTATTCGATGTTTTCGAGCGCCGTAGTTTCATTATCAACCTCACTTTTCTTTTTTTTTTCTATCAAGCACCACTTGTGCGTCAACGGCGATGTTTCTTCCGATGTTCGGACTTCGCCACTGGCTACCACACTTGTTTTAGGTAGGAATAAAAAATTCTTGAACACGGGGTGTGGAGCCAACGTTTCGACGAGCGAACTTATCTTCTTCAAGGCCGCAATTGTTTCAGTCTTGAAGAAGACAAGTTCACTTGTCGAAACGCTGGCTCCAGCGACACCCACCTCGTGTAATAAAGTTTTTCATCTCTTCATGCTTCCATCTTCCCATGAACTTCTGCCTTTTTTTGTTTTACCTAGAAACCTTGGGTGGAAGTTTTGGCCTGCGATGCTATCACACTAGCCGCGTAGGTCGACATATCGCTTTCGGTTAACAGAAAAACAAACAAACTCTGAGCCATTTCAGTCTGCGAAGGTGGATGACCAACGGAGCTGACAGGCGCATTCCCGTACTCGTCTGCTTGTGCGCTTAGAATTTATTGGTCATATCATACCAACACACCCAAACCGCCACAATTGTGTTCTTCATAAGCGCGCTGCTCATCGGGCGTTCTCACAATGATCGATCAACCCGTACTTGCCGCGCAGTGCCTAGACTCGACTGAGGTGGCGAAGCACGTGCGAAAGGCGTACCGCTACACTGAAGCCTTCTGGGCCTCACTTGGTGTTGCATGACCTCCGGGATCGGCCCACCTTCGACTGATACATGACGACAATCAATTACGTCATCATGTGACGTCATGACGACGTCATCTCTCGCTCAAAGGAGGTCACGTGACTTTTTTCTGTTAGTGAACGGACACGGACGGACGCCGCAGAATCAACCAGGTGTGTCATTTACAGTTCCTCTGTAATAACAGTGTAACCAGCCTTTATTATTTTAGCCATAAGACAGTCTGCTTGGAAAAATCGGCCGTTCAGTCGATCTGAAGCCGCCGGCGTGCACATAGCTGCGAAGGTGAGCTGGGTGGCTCAAGGGGGAATGCGCGGTGGGAGTGGCGTGGAGTTTCTTAATAATAGGCATATACACAAACGTTCCTTCAAGAGTACTTGAACCATGGACTGGTGTTGTCGAAGCCCGGTGCTCTAACTGCTACGCCACGGGCGCATTTCTTATCACGCTGAATATAAGACGTTTACGAATGTCCTACGTGTACTCTTGCGCACCTTCTACGCGTTTTAGCCTCGCTATTCTGCGATGAACTCAGAGAAAAGAAAATTACTCTGAACGGACTTCGGCATTTTGTTTCGAGAGCAAAACATGAATACGCGAATACACCTTTGTCGTGTGTGTGTCTCTTTATTCTCTAATTCCATCTTCACGTGCTGTTCAACCCAGTGCCTAATACCACCGAAAGAAGATCTGTCTCCGTATTATAACCTCATTGTCACTTCGGCAAAGTCACGTGAAGATTAACGGTAAGTTCAAGTTCAGGAAACAAGTAATTTGACACGCATTATTAAAATGGTTTGCTAAAACAGTATTTTATGTCATTTAAAACGCTCCTGACGTACACGTGAGCAAGCATACTATCCGGCGCCTTTAAGTTTACAACGTGCCATTAGGTTTGTACCACTCTGTGTATAATATTAATAATATTCAATCAATCAATTATTTATTTAACGTGCTCAGGAACAACCGTAAGGTCTTTGTGCGCGCACGAAAAAATAAAACAATAAAAACAGTAGAATATGAGAACGCGATAAATATTGAAGGAGATTGAAAAATTAGATTGGATATATGCAACTATGCGGAAAGACGGAGAAGGGAAGATTTTGTACATTGGGGCATACTATGTCAAGGCAGTACAAAGCTCGGTTAAAAACTATTACTGTGGACTATGAAAAACGTCAAGATCAAGAAAATTAACATTATAGAGACTTTGTATTCTGTGAATGGTAGAGATAGAGAGAGAGAGAAACGAAGAGAAAAGGCAGGGCGGTTAACCAAGCTTTGGCTCGGATGGCTACCCTGCATTGGAGGGGGGGGGGGGGAGGGGGAAGGGGGAATAACAGAAAGGAAAGGGTAGAGAAGAAAGAAGAAGTGTAAGAAAGAGATAGGTGAACAGTTACATTGAAACTACACAACACGAACTCACGCTGTGAGTTCACAGTCGAGTGTTAGAAGAAGCAGGCGGGTACATGAAACGGTCTATTCTCTCTGGCTAGCTTACGTAGAATTCGAAACTTAACAGAATTGAGAAGTACAGGGCAGGATATAATACCATGAATTAACTTGTAAAGCAAGAACAGATCAGAACAATTTCGTCGGCAGTGAAGTTATGGCAATGATAAAATTCCAGCACTATTTGAACGAGATCCAGAATGATTTCTAGCAAAGCGATGTCTATAGATGCTGAGGAATTTTTTCTGGACTTGTTCAATGGTGTTACCGCTGGATTGTGGAATGCCATTCCATATCACGGACGCATACTCAAGTTGTGGAAGACATATTGTGGTGTACAATTTTTGGAGGGCTATAGGAGTACTGAATGCTCGAGATATTCTGCAAAGACATCTGAGAGAATGAAGGCCTCGCATAGCAGCACGCTTAACGTGAGCAGAAAAGTTTAACGTGATACCACCAACAACATCGAAATCACTGATCTCATAAACCTTGCATAACGACGCAGAATTGAGAGAGTATTGAAATACACGCTAGATGTTTTGCGAGTGATACACATAAACTTTGTATTTTAGGTATTCAGAGAAAGGTTACTGCCGTTGCACCATTCGGAAAAAGAACACAGATGTGACTGCAGCAAGCGACAGTCGTTAACTGAATGAATTTCCTTAAATATCTTAATGTCATCGGCATACAAGAGGAAGGAAGAATTACGAATGGCATAAGAAGCATCATTAACGTAAATTAAAAATCGGAGTGGGCCTACTACCGACCCTTGAGGGACACCACTAGTCACTTTATACAAAGAAGAGGTTTGGTCATTTACGGCAACATAACAAGATCTATTGAGCAGATAGATGAGCAGGAGATTCACAACCGACAAGTCAACATCAAAGTGCGCAAGTTTAACGATAATCAGTGTGTGGCTGGCTACGTCAAAAGCCTTGCTCAGGTAAGAGTATATTACGTCAACCTATCCTCTCTGAGGAATAGGTGTGGAGATCTGCGTCATAAAACTAGAAAGATTTGTGGTAGTTGAGCGCCCAGCAAGAAAACCATGTTGATTTGGAATCAATGAGTTCTTCACACTAAAAGACAATATATTGTGAAGCGCCAGCTCGAAGACCTTTGACGTGGCACATAGTAGAGAAATCGGGCGATAATTAGAAACATCTGTTTTAGAGCCCGACTTAAATACGGGGAAAAGACGAGCAGCTTTCGACATGCTAAGAAATGTGAAAGTGTCCAGGCAGTTATTAAAGATGGTGGTCAGTACTGGGACCAATATACTACCATAAGCTTTTAGTATGGCGGAGGGGATGCCATCTGGGCCACATGATGAGGATGGTTTTAAGCGCTTAATGCATTCGCAGATAAGATTTTCATCCAGCGACAAAGCACTGGATGAGCTAACTGCCTTGGGCTGTTGTCCGATATCAGTGCTAGAGTCTGAGGCCTTATAAACGGATGAGAAATGCGTGGCAAAACAGTCAGTGACGGTATGCACTTCTACACCATTTGAGCCCAGTAGTCTGAAGGACTCGCCGCTTTTGCTAGACCGTTTACGTACATACTTCAAAACCTCAGCCGGCCTATCAGAGGCGCTTTTTTCTAAGAATTCCATATACGAACTATGGTCCCGTTTATATAGGCGTTTAGAGAGAGTTCGAAAAAAGTTCTTTCTCTTCCTTCTACTCGCTGGGTGGAGAACATTTAGGTTTTCTGTGTGCGCGATCTTTATGTTTCACTGCATTGATAAGTTCACATAAGACCATTGGGGATATTTACGTTGTTTAGGTGTATATTGGGGAATAAAATTACGCATGCTGCGTAATAATAATAATAATAATAATAAGAAGAAGAAGAAGAAGAAGAAGCTGTCCTGCAAAGGCACGTGAGCTGCGAGTTCTCGAGATAGCTGAACGAAGACGCTGTTCTCGTAAGGAAGCAATAGCTGAAGTACAGGCACGCACACAAGGTTACGCTGGTGTTACAGCCCGCCATATTCCATCAATGAAAGCATCTCTCACCGTTTATATGGCCGAAGCCATCGAGAAGGCAATGGAAAAGGCAATAGAACGTCTCGCTGGGAACCTTTGTGAGTCATTAGCCCAAATACTTACGAACCAGATGGCCCAAATATTAGGCACAGCGGAAAATTTGAGCCTCACACCTCAAAATAGAGAGATTTCAGAACCTTCAAAGGAGGCAGTCTCTGGTGTGTCGTCTCAAGGTGCTCAGTCTGCAGGTGCATCCGCCGAAGTCGGACCGTATCAAAGAGAGGTTATCAGGGATGACGTGCAGGACTCAGATGAGATGGAGACGGATCCCCGATTGCTAAAGCGTCCACGATCCCCTTTGACTAAAAAAGGTACTACACCAATCAACTCAAAGACCAAGAAGTACCAGAAAGATAGCCTGTCTAAAGCTGATTTTCTAAAAGAAAGTATCTTAAGCAAAGCAGTCGCCGAGGCAATCTTAGCGAAACCATGGGGTCACTTAAAATTCCTCACTGGAATTGCCGATCCATTCACTCAGCTGTAACTGCTTTGATATATTTGGCATCGAAATTCACTCCAGATATCATTGCTCTACAAGAAACCTGGCTTTCAATACATCAGTCTTTTCGATTAAATAGATTCAGATCTTTCCGGCTAGGGGAAAATTGCATATAAGCATATGTCACCTGAAAGCGAAATTTTTTCTCTGGAAATAACATTGCCAGGATGCCAGCCTCTCTTGTTAGTCAATGCGTACTTCCCTACAGGTGTGCAAGAAACTCGATGCTTGGATGCCGCAGTAACATATATTTGTAGGGATAAAATTGTGGTGGGCGATTTCAACTCACGCCATACGTGCTGGGGTTTTTGCACTGATCGGTGTGGTAAACAATTGTGGGAGTGGACAGCAGATAACAACCTGCGTTGCCTGAATTCTCGAACGCCTACCTTTATTTGTCATCGATCTCGCTCAGCCTTGGATGTAAGTTTTGTGAGTTCGTCACTCACTAGTGTATCATGGACAGCCTTGGAGTGTGCCACCAACAGCGATCACTTGCCAGTGATGTTTGAGATTGTTTGCACAATAACACCGTCGTGTTCTCAGACTCGAGTATTTATTAATTACAACAAATTTTAAAAAGATCTAGAAACTGCTTTGACCACCCATTCTGAAGAACGAGAAGACACAAAAGCTATGAGACTAAATGCATTGATAAAAAGAATGTACAAAAAGGCAGAATTCGTTGTCGAATCTGTAAAGAGTACAACCCATAGTCCTTAGTGGAATTCAGACTGTGCACGTGATTTCCGACGACGACAGGCAGCTTGGAAAAAACTTATGTATAACCAGTGCCCCCAAAATTGGTCTGATTACAAGTTGTACGCTGCAAGTTTTAAACGCACAGTTTCTTTAGCTAAAGAGGAACATGATAGGAAACACCATGATTACCTTTCAAAACCTAAGAATAAAAATGCACTGTTTAGATTTATGAGATTACGTAAAATTCTGCCATCCCCAACTAATATAGATTATGAAATTATGTCGTCAGAGGAAATGAAGAAATCTTTGGAAGTTATAGGTAGAGGACTGGAGTGTCGATTTACATCAAGTAAGCCGTAAAATTTGCAAATACCAGCGTTAATGACAGGTTTTCCCAAAGTTACATTGCAAGAATTGGCTCAGGTGATTCAAGATTTGCCCTCGTCAGCTCCAGGTCAGGACGGAATTACAGTTAATATGAAAAAAATACTATTCAAATTGTCACCATGTGACCTCCTAAACACTGTGAATTATTCGTTAAACTACACCTGGATTCCATACGATTGGAAACTAGCTAAAATAATTCCGATAGAAAAACGACAAGGATTAGGCCATAACGTTGAAAATATACGACCTATTTCTCTTACATCGAATATGGTAAAACTCATAGAGAGGGTGCTACATAAAAGAATTACAGTCTGGCTGACGGAAAACGTAGTACTAAATCCAAATCAGATTGGTTTTAGAGCAGAGTGCTCAATATGGTGTGCACACGCAGACTTAGAAAGCCGCATTCAACTTGCTCGAAAAAGGAGGCGACATGCAGCTCTAGTGACACTAGATATTCGCAATGCCCATAGACTGTCGCGCCGCCAAGCGGAATTCAGGAGCGTCCTCTCGAGGAGGGTTAGTAGACGACAAAATGGCAGCACTACACAGTCGCTCCCTTGTTCGGCTGTGCTAGCCTCAGTGTTAATGCGTTGGCAAGAAAGGAACACTACGACTTTGCATGTTCCCTGCATCAGTGAACAAACCGGGCCCTCCGTGACACGAGAAATTTGATTCGTTCTTCCGAGACGCGAAGTTTTCGTGAAAATACGTGGCAACTCGCGCTTTCAGTGCTCGCCCACAGCGTACACATACTATCAGATTCGCGAGGCTTTCTGTAGCCGCGTAGGTTACTTAAATGTTATCGTCTGACATATTCAGTTGAAGCTCGCCCTGTTTTACTTGCATATAGCATTGGTCAGTGTTTCTTGTAGTGCATGAGTCCCATATAACACTCTTCGCGGGAGGTCGCGCGGGCTCGCGATATGCTCTTGTATAACTGAGCGATCTCAAGTTGGCAATACATTAAAATAGGGCCTCTATCCTTTGTCAGCAAAGCGCTGTTAAGAATCGTGCAATCGACGTTTCAATCATTCGAGGACGCGTCTGCTCGACGCCTTTCGTGGAGCGAACGCTTTCCACGCCGTCCTTCGCCAGTGTGTTGGGTTTCATGTTTCAACGCTGCGCCGCTTGTTTTTGTACGTTTGTTGATAGGTGGCAGCACACTGCAAGCGATTTGCTTGTTGACCGGTCTGAGAGCAAGAAGTTCTCCGCACCCAGACGTCCCTCTAATTGTAAACGTGGTGATGCGGAGTGGTCGAAGTCGTTCGGCGGAGGAAATTCTTCAGATTGCTTTCAGCAGTGGTGTTGAAAGAAACCATCTTGACGACGAGGATTTTTCACTGGACGTAGAAGACTGTGAAAGCACCGAGAGTGACAGCGACGATGAACGATCAGCTGCTAACTCACGAGGAGCGAGTTGCACTTCACGTCCCCTCGTGCGTTAATGTTCTTTCACGCTCGTAAGTCACTTTCATTGTATTTAATGTATAATCTATCCTTGAGCGAGATCCAAATAAAAGTATAGTTCCTCTTGTGCACTGCATGTATCACAGTTATTGTGGATATTATGGAGCGCCGCATGCCGCCAACACGCTCGAGCTCGACCAGCGAAGCGAAATGGTTAGAGCGATGGAACGTGCAGTCACGGCCACAATCGACGCCTCTCGGCTAAGTTCTTCGACGTTGCGAAAAGCATACGTGTGCATTCTTTTCGATATTCATGTTTTGATCGTGCTGATCGTACCTGCAACATGCGAGTGAAGGGAATTGCACACGGCTAGAGTCTCGGCATGGCTGTGACACAAGCGCTACTGAATGGAATGTTAAATGCTTGTGTTCCGTTGAAGACGTAACTCCGCGTTCCCGAATGCGCAAGTAATGACGACGGCGTATTGTGTTTGCAAACCATCACCACGTTAAACGTGCGGTCCCGTGCAGCAGCGATGGCGCTACTCGCTGGCGGCCTACTACTGCCGCAAATCCGTCAGGCAGACTCGGTACGTACTACCTCGGAGTGCCATTGAGCTCATACTTCGATTCTAGTTCATGCAGTTTTATGTAGCACGCACAGGATTTCGCAAAGCATCGTTATGTACGGTAACGGAGCTGAAATATAACCTTTCATACCCCAGCAAATAATTAGGTGGCGAGTACTTAGCACTTTCCATGGTTTGGGAAAGTATTTTAGTCTCGTATCCATTTCAGCACAGCTCATGACTTCATCCGGTGAAAGTGGCACGGGCCGTACGTCCGCACGTCCTATCTGTTCCTATGCTAACAACCGGGTTGACCCTCCTCCTGGCGCCATCTTGAAAAGCACGGCGCGCCACCTATAGTTCATGGGCATTGCGAATAGCCAAAGCATATGACAGTGTGGAACACCCAGATTTATTGGACATCTTACAGAGCCACAATCTGCCACAATATATGATTGCGTGGCTGAGGGAATTTTTGAAGGCTAGATAATTTTATTGTTTTAAGGATGGATGCGCATCGTCAAAGCTTAAACAGACTCGCGGAGTTCCTCAGGGAGCAGTCTTGTCTTCTGTATTATTTAACATATTAATGAGCTCAATCCCAAATTGCCAGGACGTGCAAATATATATTTATGCAGGTGATATTGCATTCTTCGCGGCAGATAGTGACATTCATTCTTTATATCAAAACTTACAGACATATATGACTATGCTAGAGATATGGCTAGACACAATTTGCATGAACTTAAATGTAAATAAAAGCGCACTGTTAATATTTCTGTTAACAGACCCCATCTCAATTTCAATATGTTATAAACAAGAGCCCATTTCACAGGTTGAGTCGCTTAAATATTTGGGGATAATTTATAATGACAAGCTAATCTGGACTCCTCACATAGAAAGTATTGCGTCTAAGGCTCAAAGTGCCTTAGGCATACTACGCAGACTGAGCAGCAGACGATATGGATTACGGAGGGACACATTGGTGATGATATATAAAAGGTACATGCGCCCAATATTAGAATTTGGGTGTGTATTGTTCTCAGGTGGCCCTGCTTACAAACTTAAGCCTCTGATTCTGCTGGAGCGAGTAGATTTGCGATTATGTCTAGGGCTCCCTAGGTTTGTAGCTAACAATGTTATGTACCAGGAAGCTAGATTGCCAACATTGCCTTGTCGATTCCGAATCCTAGCGGTGCAGGCATTTTAAAAATTTTATAGCTATCCGTTAAGACGATCGGAATATGCTTTTATAAAAGACCAAGACTTCTTTTTTCTTGCTTATTGGCCACGTTTTCGTACACCACAGATTATTTTAACACGAAAGTGTTTTATGCCGGGGTCCACCAAGTACATCCGTCACGGATATGACGTTGATAAAATGGACGCCAACGGGTGAGAAAGAAAAAAACCAAGAAAAAGATACCCCGCTGGGAATCGAACCCACGACGTTGCGGCCGCGACGACAAGCGCCCGACGCTCTACCGACTAAGCCAACTCGAGAGATGCTAGGCAAGGCGCGAACGCGCCTTATATCTTTCACACATTCTCTTTCGCGGCGGGCGGAGCGGGGCGGTGCCGCCGTCTGTGAGAGGTGGAAAGAAGTAATGCTTCACGATCGACACTTACTAGCGCTTACTCCGAGATTGCAAGTGATATCGGAGGTCATGGTTAAAGCGTCTCGATACCAGAGAGGTAGACTGGCCGCGCTGGCGTCGCCGAGGCACCCTTGACGCAGTTACTTTCTTTGCCTTTGGATTCGTGTTAGCGTGCGTCGGCTCATCGGAGTAGTGCAGCTTCCACGTGCACGAACGGGATTTCTCTGCCGCCGACTGCTTCAAATGCGAGAGCACCGACTAACAAAACTGCTGCAATATGCGTTGCAGAAAGGACGCGATTTCGACGGGCGAATGTCGTGCCTTGGTGGAGCGAGAGCAGCGCCTGCGAGACAGGCCAGCGGGACGCACGCGTTTGCGGCTCAGGCTACGAACCTCTACCTCCCGCGTTGCTGAAGTGCAGCGTGTGTTATGTATGCATGAGCACAGGCGTCGGCTACCCATTACTAGAAAGCGCACACCGTGCCGTTTCTCTCCTTAATTGACGACGCTTTGAAGAAGTGCATACCGGGTACCAGTGTTGATTATGAGCTTGTTGATATCATCCTTACGCGCGATTCACGATTCGCTGTGTCCAAATATATGTTCACACCGTCAGCTACCTCAACGGTTTTATCATGATCATGGGCGTTAGTCGTCGCGATAGAGACATGCTGTCAACATGGGTGCATCCACGTCAAACGGTGCTATAGCTGCCAAACACGAATAGACATTGTACAAGCTCTCATATATCATAAGCACTACTTCTGTGAAGACACGTTTCACTTTCGTGTTATACCGATTCCTATGACGGAGGGATCAGCCATGTTTTTTTGTTCAGAAGCAGCTAGACCGGATAAACGTGAAGATTCGAGATGTGCCTGCAGCAAATGTGTCCAATCAGAACCTAAAGATAGAATATGATGAGATTTTCCCTTCTAAACCTAAATTTCAACCATACAGGGTATTAAATAGCCGGCTGCAAGATTATCTTGCACTCGTGGAAACAAATAATGTAATAGCCACACACGCTTCAGTAATAGACGAAAAAGCAGGAGTAGGCATTTACTGCCCTTCGCTTGGCTGGTCATTTTCATTAAGACTACCGGACTTCACCCCCATTTTTGAAGCTGAACTCTTGGCAATTATTCTAGCCCTGCGTAAATTAGCTTTGAACGCCCATAGCGCAATAATAATAACAGACTCCATGTCAGTATGCACGTCCCTTACAGCTTCATCAAAATCAACTGCCCTAAAGACGTTCCTGACGCTAATTCCTCCACAGCTAAAGCTCATAAAATTATTATGGGTACCTGGCCACTCTGGATTAGAATTAAATGAAATGGCTGACTCACTAGCGCGAGCTGCATTGAATGGTCCAATTATTTCTGTCCTTCCTGTAGTGGCCAGTATAACTGCGATTAGATATAGAAAATTTTCAATTCGTGCAGACGCCATAGAATTAATAACAGCTAGGACAGAATTTAGTCATTTAAAATTTCCGTGGAAGATCCAATGGTGTCATACTAGACAATTGGAAGTATTCGTAACTAGACTACGATGTCGTGTGCCCCCGTTAAATCTATATTAACACAGGGCTGGTCTGGCGATATCGCCCCTATGTAACTTTTGTTTAGAAATGGTGTCAATAGAGCACTACTTTTTATGATGTCGCAGATACAGATTACTCAGAAAAAGACTTCTTGATATCCCATTCGCTAACCTGGGGCTCAACTTCACAATTGAGAATGTGCTTACCTTCGGTGCTTCAACTCTGGGCTTCAGCCACCGGAATGCGTTTGATGCCGTGTGTAGATACCTTCACGAAACAAAACGAATACGACTTTAAATTCCGGATTGGATAAGTATCATTATAATAGAAAAAAAAGTTTTAGTATTATTTTTGTTATTATTGTGCTTCTTCTTATTATTATTTTTATTCTAATTCCTATTCGGGACAACAATTAAAATGTCTGATCTGAATGTTTGAAAAACAATTATTGCACTCTTTCATTGATGCGTACGTTTTTTGTATATTTATTACTATTATTTATTTATTTATTCTTTTTATTGGCATAAGCATTCAATACTCAATATACTTTTTTAAAAAAATTTTTTTCATAAGATGACTTCTTGGCCAATCCCCCAGAGTGGGTATGAGCCATGCAGTAGAGGCTACTACTACTACTACTACTACTACTACTACTACTACTACTACTACTACTACTACTACTACTACTACTACTAGAAGAAGAAGAAGAAGAAGATTTCTTGTAGCGCAAGTATTTACCCTTTTTAATTTCCTTAAAGCCAAAAAAGTAATTCCGTCACCAGTTAACATCGAATCAGTAGTCTCAACGCCAAGTGAGTTGTCTAGTTTCCTGGAAAATATTGCTAAAGGACTGGAAACTCGCTTCACAGCTGCTTGCTCATTGCACTCATGGTGCCCGGTCAAAAGTGACGACTTTGAAGAGGTGACAGCTTCGGAACTAGCACAAGTAGTGAAGATCTTGCCCAATGCTGCGCCAGGTCCGGATGGCATAACCGCATCGGTAATAAAAATTGTACATAAAGTTTCGCCCCAGGATTTACTTGGAATAGTTAACCACTCTATCAGAAATTCATGGATTCCGCCTGAGTGGAGAATGGCAAAAATAATTCCTTTATTAAAAAAGCATGTAGCTGGATTCACTTTAGATAACATCAGGCCTATTTCGCTCACATTTAATCTGGTAAAACTAATCGAAAGAATCTTACACATTCGGATAGACAATTGGTTGAACGAAAACATGATCTTGAGCCCATGCCAAATTGGATTCAGGCGTGGCTGCTCCATTTGCTGTGCCCATGTTGACTTAGAAATCAGGATACAATTAGCTCGTTCTAAGAAACACTTTTCCGCTTTAGTCACTCTGGATATTACAAAAGCTTATGACAGCGTGGAACACGTCAAATTAATAAATTCGCTAACGCATGTACATTTACCACACTACATCGTAGCATGGGTATATTCCTTTTTAAAAAACAGAGAATTCTATTGCTTTCAATCAGGTGTGTTCTTCAAGCTATAAACAAACTAGAGGTCTCCCCCAAGGCTCGGTATTGCCACCATTATTATTTAATTTATTACCGTGTACTATCCCTGTACAACATGACGTGCCATACCCAGGAATTCGGGACATCACTTTTAGTTCACCTTTTTTCACACCACGTGGCGTACGGACCTTCAACGTTCAATGACGCTTGCCGTAGTCGCGCGAATCGAGAAAACCACAATTCATAAAAAAAAGCACGACGACGATATCCGCTACAAGTAGCGAGCGCGAACCTAAATCGACGACTGATAACCGCAGCGCATGCAACGAGCGGCCGTTTGGGCTGCTCGACCATGAATCAGCAGTTCTGTTGCAATGAAAGGAGGCTTACAAGTCACTTGGCTGCGCTTGATAACGACGAGCTCTCGAAAGAGCGTGCTGCCCTTCTTCGCATCCCCTGCCTCTTCAATATATTTCGTCCGATTATATTGTTGTTGGCTCCCACGGGTTTCTTAAAAGTTCTAAAGCAAGAACGTCCTTTAGCACTGCCGTTTTTGTGGTGTGAAAAAACCTAACTCCCAGAAAATAATGCAAGCTTGTGAGGCGGTGATGACGATCGCGGGTTTCAAAATGTGCAGACAGACGCTTGCCGTCCCTAACTTCAGTTGGTCTCAATTTATGAATTCAGTATTTTGCGCTTTTACAAGACTTCTTGCCGTGTTATATTCGCTGCCCACAGACATTTTTCTTTAAAGCTCAATTACCAGCAGAGGTAAAGCAACAATACCTTTGCAAGCACAATATTTTTCAATGATCTTCTTAAAAAGAATCATTTTAATAAAGTCACCTTAGTTTCAACAGCGCCCCTAACAAGCTCTCGCGGCTATGCGCTCGTGTGTCTGAGAAAAACAATAAGGCCGCCTGTGACATACAGCATGTAAAACCGTATTGCCCATGCGTAGTTGGGGTGGTTTACGAAATACCCCTCAGCTGTGGTAGGACATACATCGGCCACACTGGTCGATGTTTAAATATCCGATTAATGGAACATGAACCCTCCCTTAACAATGTATCTGGTTTACACTTGCCTTCACACTGCAAGTCCTGCGCATGCGCGCCCCGGTTTTTCGAAACCAGGGTGCTTGGGAAAATTCGAAACCAGGTGGCCAGAGAATTGTTGGAGGCTTTTTGCATAAATGAGAAGGGTGCCCAATGTGTTAGTGTGCCTTCCTTGAATTTATATCGCAACGAATTGCACTTTTTAGACAAGTCTTGATAACTCAAAGTAGGTTGTCATTCTGTTACCGTGATTGTTAATGTGACTCGCCCATGCGCGTGAAGCTACCTGGAATGCAATGTTCTTTCCAATAAAACAGTTTTTAGTTTGGCACCAGTCCTGTCATTTCTTGTCCTCGTTCCTTTGTGCCTCCAAATTTTTGTCAGACCATGCACCAACTAGCCCAAGAACGCGTTTTAGTCGGTAACTAAAGACGCCGGAAATCACCGACTTCATTATGCTCATGACATGCCTACCCAGGCCGCGTTTTCCTCTCCGCTAAGTGTTGGTGAAAGAGGGATGAAACAGATTAGACTGATATAAAGTATCGTGAAACCCGCCTTCTTGTTTGACTGCCTATGCTGATCTGCAACCCTTCAGGATGGTCTAGTGAATAAGGTGCTCGACTGCTGACCCGCAGGTCGCGGGATCGAATACCGGCCGCGGCGGCCATATTTTCGATGGAGACGAAAACGCTAGAGGGCCGTGTACTTAGATTTAGGCGTATGTTAAAGAACCCCAGGTGGTCGAAATTTCCGGAGCCCTCCACTACGGCGTCTCTCAGAATCATATCGGGGTTTTGGGACGCTAAACCCCAACAATTATTGTATTATGCTGGTCTGTAGAATTGCAGGAGGTCGCGGCTTGAAACCCGGTTCTTGCGGCCAGTTTTATTCTGGACAAAATAGCTTGTTTCTATTTTTACATGGTAAAGTTCGTTAAAAAGTCTCTCGTCAGGACCCATTTAATATTTTCATTACGAGTTGAAATCTTTTGCTTATGTTCGCAAGTGACGTGGAAGGTTCTCGAAAAGCCGTTTTATGTTTATTCTCTGTGTCGTGCCTTTGTTTACCGATAGACAACGTAGCACCTCACGAGGCGATGTTTCTCAAAGAGTGGATTACACTGAAAGTTGTTAAAGGCAAGCTGAGCAACCTTCCACGAATATCTTTCTTTTTTTTAGTCAATTAGTTCACTGTTGAGCGTGAAAAAGCGCGCCGAGAGGGGACAGAAAACGAAAAGAAGCACACATACACATCGCTAGTGTGTGTGCAACTCTTGCAATAGCGGGGTGTACCCACTATTATAACAGTTGCAAGGCGTTGAACTACCCTGTTACCGTGCTGCCAGAAGGTAAACATTGCTGTCAACACAGGCCTTGTCCGCCTCGGTGGAGCAGTAAATATGGTGCTCGGCTGCTAACCGGAAGGTCGCGAGTTCGATCCTGGCCGCGGCGGTCGCATTTCGATTAATGCGAAATGCTAGGGGCCCGTGTATTGTGCGATGTTAGTGCACGTTAAAGAACACCTGATGGTCAAGTATTCCCGAGCACTCCACTACGGCGTCTCTCGTAATCATATCGTGGTTTTGGGACGTTAAATCCCGGATATTATTAACGCAGGCCTTACCTATACCACGGCGATGGTCTGCAAGTCTGCAAGCGGAGTTCTTTCCCTGCATTTCGTTACGTACCGTAGGCAATGTACATACTCTGTTTTTCTTACGTGATGAGCCCCACTTTTTTTTGTGTTGGTTCGTGGCGCTTCTAGAGTGGCCGCATTGAGCTTCTCGCAATGGGAGCTTAACTAAAGCCACGTGCTGCAGTCAATGACGCTGAAATCAGTGTGTTGCAGTGCGCGACTCACATCTCGCAGAAAGTGTGACCCCCCTCTTAAAGGCATGGCCTACTTTTTGATTATTTTCATACTTAGTAGACACGATATTCGCCTGCTAAGTGACGGACCGAATTTGTCAGAAATCTTATATGATGAAATTCTTCGGTTTCCTCGCATCACTCATTGCCGTCGTCTCAATCGTACAGTAATGCCAATAAACACTAGAGGGTGCTAAGTAATATCATTAATTAAGAGGCCAGTGTTGTATGGGTTGTGATTTTCAAAGCTCCTAGTGACCCGGTGAGCTTGGAAGCGTGGGCTCGTGCCATGCCAAGGAAAGATCGAAAGCGCACGCCTCGTGACTACGTTTGCGAGAAGAACTTCTCGTAGACAAGGCCTATCATTCGTATAAAAAAACGCACTGGGCCCCTTATGCATTAGACTAAGACGACTCGAAGGTGAAAGTTTTCTTCTTGTCGTCATTCGATGTGTCTGTTCTGCCCCACCCTCGTGCAAAAGCTTTCTGCACCTAACGTGGTTTTGCACTGCCTCTGTGATTGGCCAACCGATCACAGAGGCAGTGCAATGCGACAATGTCATGTGATGAAGTCACGTTATGTGACGTCATCATGCCGTCATAATTACGTGATCTTGGGAATGTGTGACGTCATAATAACGTCCCATCGTGATGTCATCACGTGATAATTTTTTGTTGACGCCGCCAACGCCGTGGAAGCAATTGGCTGATAAAGTGTGGTGCTGCTGAGTAGCGAGGTCGCATGTTCTATTCCCTGCCACGGCGGTCGTATTCCGGCGGGGACGAAATGCAAGAACACATGCTTACTTAGGTCTGCTAGATGCACGTTCTAGACCCCCGGGTGTTTAAACCTATCACAGAATCTCCCACTGCGGCTTGGCGATAATGACAATGGGGTTATGGCACGTAAAGACCCTTAAAGTATTATTGTTTACGTAGGCCGCTTGGGGGCAACAAAAATAATGCATGAAAAACAACCTCGTACACACGCGTCATCATTAATGCGGGAGTGTCACGCACAGAGTTCCGCCTAAATTAATATTCTGCATGTTCCATCACAAGCATCTGCTTATCAATAATTCAGAGGTATCCATGTGAATGCGCACATGGATACTTCGTAATTACGCATGCTCTTGCCGCAGGATAAAAAAAAATCGAGATATAAAGGGAGAAGGCTATGATATTCCTCTAGTCTTGCTTGCTTTATTCGCTACGCCATCTTCTGGGGCTGCTGTCGCATCCGAAAAGCTACAGCGCAGTGTGTCCGTATTTTGGCGGCGTCTATATTTTGGCGGTGTACAAGTAAAGAAATGGCTCCTCCTGGTCTCTGTATATATATTTTTTTGCAGTGAGATTGCAAGTTGTGATATTCACAACCCGACTAGACGCTTAATACGAGTGCGGTTTAAACCGATGCACCGTGGAGAAAAGAATAAAACAGGTTGAATATAAATGCTTCAAGCTTTCATTTGTGGTAATTCAATTTACATAAACCAACACTCTACCAGTTTCACGCCTTAGTAATACTACTACTACTACTACTACTACTACTACTGCTACTACTACTACTAATAATAATAATAATTATTATCATTATTTTTATTATTATAACAACAACAATAATAATAATAATAATAATAATAATAATAATAATAATAATAATAATAATAATAATAATAATAATAATAATAATAATAATAATAATAATAATAATTGTTATTATTGTTATTAGTAGTAGTAGTACTAGTGGCGTTTAATGTCCCAAAACCACGATATGATTACGTGGGACGCCGTATTGGAGTGCTGCAGAATTATTGACCACTTAGGGTTCTTTAACGTGCACCTAAATCTAAGATTTCTTCCAGTATTCTTATATATGGTTCGTCGACGCCCTGATTTCGTTGTGCCTGAATGACTGCTGCCATCTCGACCGAATCAAATACCTTCTCGTAATCTCTGACGGCTATATATAGGGGTTGGTTATATTCCGCGCATTTCTCTATCACTTGATTGATCGTGTGAATCTGTTTATCGTCGAGTAGCCTGTACGGAATCTTGCTATATTTTTATTTTTAAATCGCTTGTAGACAACGGACAGTAAGCAGATCGGCATGTAATATTTCAAGCCCTTGACGTCGTCTTTGTTATGAATTAAGGTGATTTTAAAATTATTCCAAGATTCTCGTACCTTCATCGCCAAGAGACACTTTCTATACATGGTGGCCAGTTTTTCTAAAACAATCTGTCCACCGTCTTTCAACAGATCTGATGTTACCTGATCCTAACCAGCGGCAATTGCCTCTTTGCGTTCCCTCTAAGGATTTCTTTACTTCCCATGTCATTACTGGTGGGTTGTCCGCTTCCTCTGGCCTACTTCTTACGTTATCGTCCTCGTTGTCCTGGCTACTGTACAGATATTTGTAAAGCTCCTCAGCTATTTTAACTTTCCTATCCATATTGACAGTGACTTTGCCTTCCTCATCCCTTAGTGCATACGTCCGGTTTTTGCCTGTGCGCAGTTTCCTCTTGAACCCTTTGAGGCTTCGTCCGTTCTAGAGATGACCGATAAAAGGATGGGACGAAGTCAGTCACGTGCGATACACGTTTGAGACCCCAGCCCTGCAGCAAAAATTAAATAAAACGATACAACGTGGCTTCCTAGATGAATTCCAGGAGCGGTCTATACAATTCGCGCATCCACTTGGAATCAACGTCCATCGGCACTGTCGACGAGCGCAAGGTGAGGTTGTGATATTTACAGAGTACTCGAGAGACTGATTAGACCGCGTGCGCGTCGCTCGCACCGCATATACATGTATATAAAAAAATGATAAGATTCTAGCGCCCTTCGTTGATACTAACTGCAGTTGTTGCATTTTAGAAACGCTGGTTGTACTTTCACGTGTTTGCTCGCAGGTGAATGCATGCCGTAGATATGTGTAGTCGTGCGCAAGATGAGTCTCTAACACTGAAATTATCTTTGAAATACGCCATAACGGCTAAACGCAGTGAGCAAGCGCAAAAGTGTTCATGACACCAAATGCTGAGGCGGAAAATTCTATGGCATTTCAATACGACACATTCGCATTAGTACCTTCCAAGTATTCATACACTAAACATGAATTCGGTGTTCCGCTCACATTATTGACAAACGAACGTCGTCACGGCATCGGCACGCGATAACGCACATATCGATTAACTGCTACGTCCGATATACATACGCTCGGCAATACCTACACTGACTGTGTTATTCCTTTCACATTTCATGCGTAGATATACAGACAGATGCGTTTGGATAAGTGTAGTCTTTTACGATGTAAGAATATTCAACAAGCCGCGACGTGTACGTTCCTTTCGTTTCGTGCTCCCATGGCACCAACGAGCCGCGGCCGACCGAACGGCCGGCTCGCTCGATGTACAAACTTTTCCCATAGTGCACCACGCTCCCGCGGGGCTTTCTGGGATTGCTTGAAAAGGTTCATTAGCAAGAGAATCTCGCAATGCATTCACCCTCTCTCTTTAGACTATCATCTGATGCTTTGCAATCATATGCCTCAATTTATTTTTATCATATATCTGCACTTAATTATTAATTTCCTAAAACTATCAGTAGATTTATTTACTCCTTTAAATTGCAGAAGGGTGTCTTGAAGGGTCAGTTGGTACATGTTACTGCGTTGCAAACAGCGCAAAAACGGGGCGAAGGCTTAGGAACAAACAGAAGCGCTGTTCCTTTGTTCGTTAGCCTTCCTGCCGTTTTCGCGCGGTTTTGAGTACAGTAACATGTAGCAACTGGCCCTTGAAGACACCCTTCTGCATATTGTTTCTCTTACATCAGGCTCTTTTGCACCCAGTGTTTTGCATAGCTCATCAATGTGCGAGCGCTTGTGTTGTTGTTTTTTCCTTAGCCTTCGTCCAATTTTCGCGCCGTTTTCAACGCAGTACTCCTTTAAATCGTCATCTCTCGTAAACATTTCTCTTGACACTTGTCGGTAATAGATGGTATCTATATTAAACGAATAACTGTAATTGATTACGAATTAATGATATTTATGACTGCTAATAATGAATGATATTCTACTACTTCCTACCACTGTACTATAACTGCATACATTGAGATATATAGCTGCTTAGATTAGATACTATCTATCTATTTTACTGATGTCCTACACTGACAGCTTTCACCCCTAAATTGAACATATGTTGAATTCATTGTCACCATTCATTAGTAATGCACTGTGTACCAAGGTGCGAATGTAGATCAACATTAGTAAGATACTCTTACCGTGAATTCTGCTTAGCTGACCTAATTTTAAAAAATTTGCGCAGCTTGCACTGATTCGCGCGCCCCGCCACGGTGGTCTAGTGGTTACGGCACTCGACTGCTGTTTGAGGTCCGTGTACTTAGATTTAGGTGCACGTTAAAGAACCCCAGGTGGTCGAAATTTCCGGAGCCCTCCACTACGGCGTCTCTCATAATCATATCGTGGTTTTGGGACGTTAAACCCCAGGTATTATTATTGCACTGAGTCGCGCAAACCTTGGCTAGAGCAGAGCTGATCGGCACTTGGCTGGTCTTGGCTTGACTAGACACACGTGCATTCACACGACGATGCACGAAGTGTTCACGGGGTCACATTGGTAATCACGAGTATAGACTAGGCGTTGATCGGGTTCGATTGGGTATCGCTCGGCAGTCACAACACCAAATAGGTTAATTAGTTTAATCAGATTAATTGGAATAATTAGCGTAATAGGTCTAATTTGCACATTTGGAACTTGGTCTAGCTTAACTTGCATCCCTAGTCAAGCTAGCATTAATTATATCTTAATTAGCTTAATTGCGCTAATGAGCTTAATTAGTATAATCTACATACTCGAGGCTTCATTTCGACGAGCTTTCACCACAAGTCAATCTAGACCTAATGAGTTAATTGACGTAATTAATGCTAGTTAGACTCATTCATAATTAATATATCGGTATCGCTCGGCATCTCTTGCCGAGCTCGGCATGACTACGCAGACTAGAATCTCAACTCGGCTTAATTAGGGCTAATTAGCCTTCTGGCTGTATTATGCTTGGCTAATTAGTTTTCATCGTGCTCAACTAAACTTAATTACAATTGGCTATGATTAACATGGCTTAACTAGGCACAGCTATGCTGAGTGCGCCGGCATAACGATGATTGTGTTTTGTCTACATCGCGAGTAGTACAAAGCGTGGGCATAACTCTGCTGTAAAAAATATTAATAGTATTTACGCTGCAGAGCCCCTAAATACGAATTAAATGTAAACATTTCGACAGAAGTCTGTCTGGCTGGGTAGAAGAATTAAGAAGTTGAAATACCTCCAGCCACAAATTCTTGTAGGAAACCCGACGTTTCGAGACCGGCTTGGTCTCTTCTTCAGGGGTGACTGTGCTGATCAGGGGGGCTTCGTCGCAGCTTGTTTTTGGCTCCGCCTTTCTCTTTCCCTCACATTCCGGAGGCCGTGCACGTAGATCGGAGGCATTGTTCCGAGGGACCGGTTCACATTCGCAGGTGTGTTCTGGATGTGCCACGACTCGAGTAAGAGCCTCCTTCCCAGATTCCTTTCCGTTTCTATGATGGAAGCG
The DNA here is from genome assembly GCF_013339695.2 of Rhipicephalus sanguineus. Lineage (NCBI taxonomy): Eukaryota > Metazoa > Arthropoda > Arachnida > Ixodida > Ixodidae > Rhipicephalus > Rhipicephalus sanguineus. Next base: position 20,871,397 of record NC_051177.1, on the reverse strand, counting down.
CCCTCGAAGTCAATTTTGTGGTCAATCTGGGAAGGAGGCTCTTACTCGAGTCGTGGCACATCCAGAACACACCTGCGAATGTGAACCGGTCCCTCGGAACAATGCCTCCGATCTACGTGCACGGCCTCCGGAATGTGAGGGAAAGAGAAAGGCGGAGCCAAAAACAAGCTGCGACGAAGCCCCCCTGATCAGCACAGTCACCCCTGAAGAAGAGACCAAGCCGGTCTCGAAACGTCGGGTTTCCTACAAGAATTTGTGGCTGGAGGTATTTCAACTTCTTAAATACGAATTAGCACACATTCCACATATATTCAGCCTCTTCCTATATGCTTTCATTTGATGCATTACTATGTTGTCGACCTATTAATTTATTGACCATATACCCGCACTTGGCAACTGCCTACAACGATCACTAATAAACTATAATCGTCACCTTTAATTGCTAGGTTCCATAAATTTTCCCCAAATTATCCCTGATTACTAATTATCGATAACTATCACTAAAGATAATTGCATGTTACTATCTATCTCGGATGTTAATTTCATACATTGAATACCCTATATGTATCATGTACATATCCTTCTATACTGAAAGATTTCTATTACAACCTTAAAATTGGTGAATTCATTACAAGTGATTAGTTATATGGTCAGGGTGCAAATGTGCATAATGTTGCTGAGTAAATCTCACTAAGTGTGAATTCTTGGGGGTCATTGTCAACTCTGTTGATTTTCCATAGTAATTAAGCTAAAAGACCCCTAATCACTAATTAGCGACCTAAGATTCTTATATCTTTGATCCCCTTCGTCTCCACTTCCATGTGATACATTACAACGCAATCCTCGGATTAGTTGATTCTTATTGACCCCTTTTCTATTTACCTCAAGGTATAAGTATTAATAATGACAGAGTACAATTACCATATCTCTTATACCTTTGATTACTAATTAGCTATAACAGTATCTACTGCTAGTTACTTGCATGCGGCAGCCATCTAATATTAATGGCGTGCATTGCAATACTATATCTAAATATATATATAATATACATGTCCTTCTATACTAACCGCTTTCACCAATAAGTTTGAAGTAAATTGCTAAATTCATTAGTACCCTTGATTACTTACACGCAGTGGAGCAAAATTCGTATCCGTATCAATATATCTTGTCAATTCTTACTTACTTTAAATTACGAGAAGCTATTCTCATTTTTTACCATCTGCTCTAATTAACCTAAGACTTCTCATTGCTAATTAACAACTTAAGACCTTCACAGTATTCATACCCTCCATATCTTTAGCAGCTTCAAGAAAAACAAGATTATATAAAAACACTGACATTTTCACCTGTTTTAGGGCAACCGTAAACACTATGAAGCGTATGCACCCCTATAAGGCGGTTTCGCTGCAATGCACCTTAGACAAAAGTTCCCGTCGAACCTCAGAAACTTCGCCGACATCCGCCAAACTTCACAGGTACGAATATTGAATCATCGAGATTGGGTCCCTTCAGTGATTTAAGCAGGTGAGGGCGCATTGTTTTTATATAAATTTTTAAATTATCTACTATGGAGTTTCACATAGCACATAAAAGTGGCTCTCGAACCCAGGAAGTTAATGGGAATAAAGCAAAACTTCTCGCACTGTGGCATAATGACTCCCATATCATATGGACGAAGTGATTTAAGCGTACATTGAAGCGTTACACTACAATAAATGTTCAAAGGTCGGTTCCCATTGAGTGACGGTGCCGCTTAGCAGCCAACACAACAGATGGCGCTAGTTGTCGATGTCCCGAATTCCTGGACATGAGGAGTATGTATACGCTGACGACATTGCATTTTTTGCTACAGCTGCAGATATACATACAATGTATCAAATTCTACAAATATATATGAACACTCTGGAAACGTGCCTTGAGGGCATTACTTTATCTTTGAACATCAGGAAGAGTGCAATGGTAGTTTTCCCACTAAGTGTCCCAGTGCAAATTTCGTTACTTTACCGACAAGATGCCATACCGCAGGTGGAATGGGTCAAGTATTTAGGGGTGATCTATACCGAAAAACTAAATTGGGATGCGCATATACAAAATATGGCAGCTGAAGGAGCACGGGCGGTACGGATGCTTCGTAGAGTCAGCAGTAAACGATCTGGTTTACGTCGTGATGTGCTCATTATGATTTATTGTATGTATATACGCCCGATATTGGAGTTTGGCTGCGTCTTGTTTTCTGGAGCACCTGCGTACAAACTTCGACGACTGGTTCTGCTAGAACGTGAATCATTAAGGTTATGTCTTGGGCTTCCTAAATTTGTCGCAAATAATATTTTGTATAAAGAAGCGCGCCTGCCTTCTCTTCTTACACGGTTCCAAATTCTAACAGTACGTACCTTCCTAAAGATATATGCGGCACCTCAGAGAATATCACAGTACGTTTTTTATTAATGAGCCGGCGTCCTTTTTTTAACCACCAGTGGTCTAGATTAAGGTGTCCACAAGAGATTGTCGCACAGAAACTCTTGGAAAAAATACAAGTAAATCTTCGTGAGGTACTGGTATTTAACAGATCTCCTCAAACAATTAGAATAGTGTTCGACAATATATTTCCTAAGGAATGCAAACATTTACCCAATAGGTACCTGAATGCAGTTTTTGAAGACCACCTGTCAAATTTAGAAACAAACATCGTTATAGCGACTGACGCTTCAGTTTGTGAGGAAAAGGCAGGAGTGGGAATTGCATCCTCAGCTTTGGATTGGTCTTTTTCAATTCGTTTACCCGACATTACGCCTATTTATCAAGCGGAATTGCTTGCGATTGTCCTAGCCTTACGTAAATTACCCCTATCAATAACAGAAGCTGTCATTCTGACAGACTGTCTGTCTATCTGCTATGCATTAACTGCACCTAATTTCTCGAATGCCTTAGAAGTATGTTATTCTCTTGTCCCAAGACATTATCGCCTTATTCGCTTAGTGTGGGTACCAGGTCACAAGGGTTTAACCCTCAATGAATATGCAGATGCACTTGCGGTGGCATCACATAATGGTCCCATAATCTCTATTTTGCCGACGTTGGCGTTTGTCTCAGCGGCGCGATTTGCATGGTTTGCCACGTCGGATACCATTGCTAAATCGGCTTTGGCAACATCTGAGTTTCCCCACCTTAAGTATCTATGGAAAAATCGTTGGTGCTGCACTAGAAGGGCAGAAATACCAATTACCAGGATACGATGCCGAGTTCCCCTCTAAACATTTACCTACACAGGTCGGGTCAGGTACAGTCACCCTTATGCCTCCACTGCAACGAGAGTGAATCTCTGCATCATTTCTTTTTAACATGCAGATTGTTCACAAATCAAAGAAAACGATTGCTAGAACAACCTCTCCGAAGAATGGGCTTGAGTTTATCCCTTCCGGTGGTTCTTTCTTTTGGTGCAACTGACATGGGCTTTAGCCACAGCAACGTTTGCGAAGCCGTGTGGGATGTTTTACGGGAAACAAAAAGAATAGAATGTTAAGTTTATCTACAATTTCACTGTTTCAACCTATTGGTGTCTTTCTTTCTTTTAGTTTTTGTTTTTGTTTTTGTTTTTTTGAAAATCTGGATTGGACCAGTGAATTTATTTTTATACCATTCATTCCTAAACATATTCGGATTTTAAAACAATCTTATTTCCAAAGTAAGGTACCACCCGTTTCATGGACGATCCCCCACGGTGGGTTGCGCCAAGTAGCTGAGGACCAACCAACCAACCGACCGACCGACCGACCGACCGACCTCGTCCATCGAAACGAGGAGAATTGTCAAAGTTCAATATCGACTGCGTGCACTTCGGGGCACAGTCTAGCCCAAAACCTTGCGTGATATTTCCAGCTCTCTTTTTTAGAAACGCATGAGAAAACGAGCAGGAACAATAGATGGAAGCGGCAGCCATAAGCAAAGTGCATCGAACTCCCTGGCCGCGCACACCTTCGAGCTGAGAGCAGAAAATCGGGGTCTTGACGAAACTCCCTGGTGAGTGCACCATCGCATGCGCCTCTTCAATCCCGCATACGCAAGGCAAATAGGCAAAACACGCCAGTCTTGGATAAGCTTCGATGCAGCAACGCGCACAGACTGACGCTCAAAACTCGGCTGCGACGTGCTGGTGTGCGGGAGCGTGCTTGCATGATTACGGTGCTGCGCTCCCGCGGCGTTTCGTTCTCCTTGATGCTGCCTGCATAACAATACCGTCTATGCCGAAAGCACGCCGCGAGAGTTCGGATATTCCCAAAGATAAGAGCTTTCCGCGATGCTTATGACTCTTCTTACTTCTTTGTTTTCGATTATAGCTACTGTAAACCCGGTGTTTTACGCTTATACGTTCACGGTGGGTGTTTCGCCAGAGTATGCTTGCCTGCATAGAGAGGGTATAAAATATGAGCGCTCGAGAGTATTGCGGTCGCTATTCTTCAAAAAAAAGGCAGATCCCACGTACCGTGGGAATCAATGATATGTGAAGCATGCATAAGGAAGTTTTCAATGTCGCTCTTTTAATATCAGCATCACCACATCAGCCACTTACCATCATGTATTTAGTCACTTAGCATCAGGCGGACGGATGTAGTACTCAGTAAATATATTTACAAATTTTATACGCACTGACGTATCTAGAAACGACGCAAGGGTGTAGAAGTAGTTTTCATAGTTGTTTAACGACGCCACGACTAACGTGGGCACTACCAGGCTGGAATGTTGTTCTTGTATTCGTCCGTGATGATGGTTAACGCACACACACGTCACGCTCTTACTGCGTTCATTGATACTGCGAATCACCTGTGGCACATGCACGTATAACATGAACTTTCGTAAGCGGGTATGTACCGCATGTAACTCATGGAAAGGGTTTCATGACGTACGCGACAGAGATTTTGAGTTATTAATGTCATGACCAGTGTATCGTGTTCTTCATCCACTGGTCAGCCCTCACGTTAGAGTACACACGTCACTATTATCGAAACTAAGTGCACTTTGTGGTGCAATCATGTGAATATCATAGGTAACTTTCTGTAATGTACTCATCTGGGGTCGAGCAATGCTTCAATATAGCTTGCTGAATCATAAGAATAAAAATGTAATGCTTATTGGACTGCTATAAAAGCGGATGGAGCCAACACCTGAAGCACAGACGTCAATCTGCCATGACGCCTCTATCGTAGGAGCACATATGTAGTGCTTATTGCTTTCTTGTAAAATCAGGCAGCCAGCACCACAACCACTATTGACGTTGCACTAACATTACGCCTGCATAGGCTGTTTTAGATGCGAAGTATCTTAAGGCGGACCTCAATCCGGTGGTGGTGGTGGTGGTGGTGTGCGGCGTGACCACCCTTACTGCGCATGCGCATACCCTCTCCACACACCTCCTCTTCACTCCCCCTCACCATTCCCCATGTCCTCTACCCCTATCCCCTTTCCCTCTCCACTCACCTTCTCCCCTTCCCCTCTCCCCTTCCCCTCTCCCCTTCCCCTCTCCTATCCCCCTCTCCCCTTCCCCTCTCCTATCCCCCTCTCCCCTCCCCATACCCCGCTCCACTTCCAATCTCCCTTCCCTATTCCACTTTCCCTCTCCCCTCCACCTCTCCACTTCCCCTCTCCCCTCCCCTTTCCACTCTTCCTCTGAAACGCGAGCTAGACATGCCGAAATTCTCTCCTGCGCAACGCCGCGATGAGCTCGAGCGCATGCGCGTCCCCTCCCCTTCTCTTTCCTCTCCTACGCTGTCCCCCTCTCGCCCGCCTGTCGACCGCGTTCCCCGCTCGCCCTGTGAGAGTTAACGGCCAGGCTAGATGGAAGATACGACGCGCGTAGCGTCCCTCTTCGCGTTCCACGACGCGAGATCGGTAGTATGCCCAACGAACGCCAACGGAACGCGATGGTACAAGTGCTCCGGCTTCGCATCGCCTCATGGTCCCCTTTATCGGGAGATGGTGTATTTCCAAACCAGTTTATAGACCTGGCGTAGAATTGTGGTAGAATACTTGACTGCCACGCAGAATGCTTGGCTACGATTTCTGCTTTATCCTAATGTTTAGTCTTTCCATTCGTCGGGTCAACGCTGCGGATGTCGGCTTTTCTTAACGCACTCGCATTTAAATTACCACTGGCTGTTCTCGCCGTTCCTGGGTAGATATAAGATATCAATCACCTGTGGCGCATATACCCGTACACCGCGGCCCATGCATGGTAAACGGGTTATGTGCCACACGTGTCTTGAGTCAAATGTTTGATGACGTACGTGACAGGATTTTCGCGTTATTCATGTCATATTCGTCATTTCGTCAAATCCACTTACCCTCCCATGCCAATTTAGGTCTAAACCAAGTAAAGAAGGCGATCATGAGAGCACCCATAGATAGATAGATAGATAGATAGATAGATAGATAGATAGATAGATAGATAGATAGATAGATAGATAGATAGATAGATAGATAGATAGATAGATAGATAGATAGATAGATAGATAGATAGATAGATAGATAGATAGATAGATAGATAGATAGATAGATAGATAGATAGATAGATAGATAGATAGATAGATAGATAGATAGATAGATAGATAGATAGATAGATAGATAGATAGAAGCGCTCAAAGTACCAAAGGTTTTCTAAAAAACGCTTGGCATTTGAAAAGCAAGTAACTACCTCGGCATCGCGTACCTCTTTTCTTTCTTGTTATTTTCTCCTTTACTACAAACAGGTGGCGCGCATACACGTACACAGTACACAATGAGGGAAATATACCGAGAAAATACAGTTTGTATAGAATGGGAAGGAATAAGTAGCAAGGACAGCGTTGAAATTAGCAAGGGGCTGAGACAGGGATGTCCTTTGTCCCCGCTGTTATTCATGCTGTACATGGTGAGGATGGAAAAAAAAACATGATTGATCCCTCTGTTATAGGAATCGGTATAACACGAAAGTAAAACGTGTCTTCACAGACGTAGTTGAGCGTTTGTTGTGCATTGTTTCGCCCCGAGGGCGAAGGAATGAATGCTATAGCAACAAGTTGTAATGTCACGCGAAGAACGGCAAGCAGCTCGAAACTTCCAACACGTTGCTCAAGCACAAAGGACGCACGGAACGAACATGCACAGGATGAGCGCGAACTAACAACGGTCACAGCTCGACAGTTAAAGCGCGCTGGTCAAATACAAAGGAGGACGCACGAAACGAACGCACAAGTATACACAGGATGAGCGCGAATTGTCACAGTTGTAACTTACTTGTTTGTGAGCAGCGCGCCCCTTTCGCAAAAGCGGCCGCTGCAGTGTGCGAAATGACCTTCGTGCTCTCTGTAACTTGAACGCAAAGTTGCGGTGAGAGGGCAAGACGTACAAGATAAGCGCGCGCGCAGGAGCTACCACGCCCTGTAGAGGCATACGCTCATCTCAACGCGGAGGGCGACGACACTTAAAGCGCGCTGTTCGAACCCTTCGCGCCATCTCGCTAATGATAACGAAAACACGCTGATGTACCCTGATCTCTGAGTACCGCTACTGGTGAATGGTGTATATAAATAGCACGCCGTTAGTATGACGAAGAACATGCCGTTTGTGGCGGAGTCGTTTCGCGCTGTGCGCTGGGGATCAAGAGGTCGTGAGTTCGATTCCAGGTGACGGAACTTTTTCTTCTAGTTTTTCTTTGCCATATGTTAGTCTTTATATCTTTATATTTTAGAACGTCATATCCGTGACGGAAATGCGTCAGTGAAGCCGTGGTGGACCCCGGCATAAAACACTTTCGTGTTAAAAGCGCTAGGAGGTAGCAACATTGGATTTAATTTGTCACACAAACAGGTCGGCACGATGGTTGAGCAGAAGCTTCCAGGTCTGTTTTATGCTGATGATATTGTCTTATTTGCGGACAGTCAAGATGATATACAGCGACTGGCAGATATATGCGGAAGGGAATGTTAGGCTCTAGGACTAGTATTTAGTGCAACAAAATGTGCATTGATGGTATTCAATGATCACGAAGACCATGCGTTCTTAATACAGGGCCAAAAAATACCGAGGGTAGGCGAGTACAAGTACCTCGGAGTATGGGTAAATGAGGGGGATAGATATATGGAGGTACAAGAGAAAGCATCGGTAGCAAAGGGAAAGAGGAATGCTGCAATTATGAAGCACAGAGCTTTATGGGGATACAATAGGTACGAGGTGCTTCGAGGGCTGTGGAAGGGTGTGATGGTCCCGGGGCTTACATTTGGGAAGTCAGTGGTGTGCATGAAGTCAGAGGTACAATCAGGAATGGATGTAAATCAAAGGACGGTGGGCCGCCTCGCGTTGGGCGCTCACGGGAAGACGACAAATGAGGCTGTAAAGGGTGATATGGGATGGACAGGCTTTGAAGTGCGGGAAGCTCAGAGCAAAATGAGATTGGAAGAGAGGCTGAGGAAAATGAAGAAGAGTAGATGGGCAGAGAAGGTTTTCCGGTATTTGTATAGAAAAAGCGTTGACACGCAGTGGAGAAAAAGAACTTCACCAGTAAATATACGGCTAGCAGCGTGGGCGATATGGCAACAAGGAGCATTAAGCGGAAGGTCAGAGAGGCGAAGAGGACTTATTGGATGACAGCGATGGAAAAGAAGCCGGCTCTGAGTAACTACCGAAAGGGAAAAAACGAAATAAGGAGGGAAAGGTTTTATGATAATTCAAGGGGAAGCGCTTTACTGTTTGAAGCAAAGTCGGGCTGCCTTAGAGCGCGTAGTTATAAAGCGAGATTCAGTAACGAAGAAGAACGATGTACATGCTGCGGGGGAACTAAGGAAACGATGGAACATGTACTGATTGAATGTGGCGATATTCACCCAGGTATACGTGTGGGCACGAGTCTACATGAAGCCTTGGGTTTTAGGGACAACAATGGAAAGCTACACACGTCCGCGATAGAAATAAGTAATAGATGGTTAGAGTATTGGTGGCAGAAAAGTAGAGATAAAGTACAAAAATAAATAATAAGGAAAAATAAGGTCATTCTGCCTTAAGAGGCAGAGAGAGGGACCATGAATTTATATTTTTTGGTATAATAACATGGATTTAATCAATGTAGATAAGGTATTAGGCCAACATGAAACAAGGAAGCCTTTTTTTTTCTTTTTTCTTCGAGCCTGGTGGCAGACATGTCACCGCCCCGTTATAAAGGGGACGCTATAGCATTCATCCATCCAGTAATACAGGCATTGAATACAGCAGGTTATAAGGAAGACCGCTGAGGCGTCTTCATGCGGTGGAGTTGTCACTCTTTCCGCACACAATCTCACCGTCACCTAATTATGCGTGTTGACCTAAGAAAGCTGCAATATTACGTTGATATACGCTATCTTCGTTAAAAAGGCGTCAATCTGAAAGCTACTGTCGGTCTTCTAAGAAAAAATGACAGCGCTGAAAGTACTATCGTGGAACTATGCTTTTTGCACAAGCGCCTGACTGCACTTATTTGTGTATGTATATTCACTATCACCTGCAGCGCTTGTTGTCTGCGTCACTTCTTCTCCGATCAAACAGCTCGTTTTGCTGTGCGCTGTTACATTGAAATATGAACCGATACCAATCAACTCGCCCAAGTTGCCGTCTTACTGCAGATATTTAAGTGCAGAGAGGGAGACCTTTTATATCAATATAGGCACTAAGAAGAATTGGACCTTGTTCAGCAGCGTAACAGTTCAATGGTTTTAGGCAACAATGACGGTCATGCGTTCATATCCAGAAAACAATTAAATGTGCCAACGTGAAACGACAAGTGACCTCGATAAAAGATCAGATTGCCATATCAGAAACGACTGATCGCCGGCAAGCCCACGATCGAGAGAGCAGCAGTTGTTGGAAAGCGGCGCATACAAACACGCGTATGTGACCGGCGCATCTTCGAGGGCCGCATTTCTTGGCGCTCGTGGGCGCCGGCTTCTTTTGCGGTCACACCCACAACGCCAACGACACTTGTGTGGAAATACAAGCCTCACTTGAAAGCTGTCACGCAGCCTTCAACACATCCGTAATGTCAATGCGTATAAGTAAGATTTTTTCGGGCTAACTTATAATGAATGGTAAATAAGATAAAACACCAGACCGACATTTCAAATTGGTGCTTCAATACGGCCGCACTCAACATGTTTTTACTCTACACGCGTGTAAATTCCACGTCGCAATAATATGTAAATCTGGCGTCGCTGTGGCTGGGTTTTCAATAGGCCGTAGGTATTAACGCTAGAAAGCATGACTCATTTTAGTTATACAGCATTATTTTGCTGTCACAAGGATAACGGACAGCGCCAGTAGCGAAAGGAACCAAGTAAGAGAACTTCTGGACAGTTTAGAAAATGTATGCCTAAAATGCACGCCTCCGCTCTCTCTTCTCCTCGACATCTCTGTGCGTGAGCCAGTGTGGAAAAAGTTTTACGGCGAAGGTGGACGGTGCCGTCGGCCAACAGCCTAATTTGAATAATTCCGAATTAGCGTGCACAGGGCCATAGTTCACCGGTGCAGCAGCGAGGGCACACAGACGCTGCTGCGATAGGCTGACACGTTAATGCTCTGCTGCCAGGGTTGCTGGGCGTAGGCATTCTTTTTTGTTTCGTGCTTTCGCGCTGCATCGCGCAACCAGCGGTGCGCAAACGCGATCGCGTTAACTTTGCTTGCGAGCGCATGCAAATAAGTTCTTAGCTGGGCAGACCCTCGACACAAGGTTACGCGTGGTTTGTGCGCGCCGGACATGGTTCCTTCGATGAGAGGGATATTTTCTTACTCCGGCAAACTTAAGCTTCACATTCACTCCAAGAACTTGCGCTCGGGCGAGACTTGCAGGAACCAGTAGCTAGATCACGCATAAATGAGCTGCACGTAGACGAACAGAAGGAGCGGAAAACCGGAATTTTTGGTTCTAGTACAAAGTAAAACTTGTTCTCGTAGAAACAGATACAACTGAGCGAAGACAGGACGACAGGATACATGCTAGCAGGGCAAAACACATGTATGCTTTAAACCTTAGTACACGTGCTTGTCTGGGACATTCTTCCGGTGGTAAAACGTTTACTTGGACAAAGGAACCATTGCGCTTAACGGTGAGGCTTCCTTTTTCTTTTATAGTAATTTTTACGTAATTTAATGTAATCTTATGTTATTTAGTACCGTGCCATGACACTAATGTTCGAGTTACAGTACCCTAATTCATGATGCGTTCATCATGATCACCGTCATAGACGTTCATCATCGTCATCGCTGTAAGCGGCAACTGTTATAACGAAAGAAACGACAAAATACAATTTCTAATTTCATAAACGCAACTGGAAGTTGGATATACCGCTCCTTTTTAATTGTTAATAATGAGCAGTAAATCCAGCTTTCGCATTATGCGCGTGAGATTTGTAAAGTGAATCAGAAAAGCATATGCAATGTTGTTCGTGTAGCAACGGAGCTGTTTAACCCGTCCGCAATCTGTCCAACGCAAACAACAACAAAAAAAAACTCCACGCCTCGATTACGTCACCGCGCGTTGCCTAGGAACCGGCTGCACAGCTGTGCGCCTGCTTCGCTAGCCCATACACTGCTCCGCCGCCAGCCCACCTGCCTAGACACTGCGCGCAGCTGCTCGGTCGCGCCAGACGTGACGTCACAGCCAACTGCGCATGCGCTCCTTCGTTCTTTGTAAAGCCGGCGCGTAGCGGCGGCACCAGACGCAGACATGAGAAGACCGAAGAGGATTCGCACTGTTGATGAGGAAGCCGCTTACCGGGAATCGCGGCGCGCTGCCAAGCGAGACCGTTGGACTCGACTCGTTTAAAGTAGTCCACGATCTAGTATGGCCGAAACGGCGAGAGGTGACTGTGCTGGACTCGACGGGAACTTGGTCACGTGGCATTACTTCGTGGCATTACTGGACATCACATAGTATAACTTGGCATCAGTTCGTATGGCCAGGACCAGCTAGAAACCGATCAGCTCTGCTGTGCCTTGGGTTTTCCGCCACTAGTGCAAGCTACGCCCGCCTTTTTTGTTCTAAAGCGCCGTTTAATAAAGTGTGAGCTAAAGGGAGATGGACTGAACGAAATAAGAAATGACTTTCGGGCGGGGGCCTAGGGGAGAGCGAACCCACAAATTCTGTGTTACTCTTTGACAAGTTTCGGTAAAACAACTACGTTAACGTTCATGAAGGAAAGTTAACCTGATCAAATAGGCTTCGACTTTTCTTGCATACCGTGTATATAGTTCTGCACGTTATTTCGCTAGGAAGTAAGAAAGTTTCTGCGCGTTGCTGAAGTGGCGACTTGGGGACAGAGCGAATGCAACACGACGATCGAACATGGGCGTAAATAAAGTTCTCGCTTCCCGGGCTTTTCTTGCTCGATCCGGACCCCGAGATGGTCAGCGTCACTGAAACTCTCTCGCTCCCTTCTAGGTTCTTAATATCGGCCGACCGGCGAGCGAGTCACTCGCGAACGGAGGTTCGTGCTTCTGCTGCTTCCAGTGCAGGGCTCTCGTTATTGCACCACTGTGCGCGACCTCTGGGGCGTCTGTTATAACGTCCGCGATGGCAACACCCGTTCCGGTATTTGAGGCAAGCTGCCGCCACTGAGGCCAAGTCAAGGAGAAGGGCGAGCAAGCTGAAGCTGGCAAAGAAGTTGGGAGGAGTGAGGCAGCACGGGGGGCTAAACTTCATTTCGAAATCAACATCACTAGTTTTGTTGCTGAAGCTGCGATGCCTGATTGCAACTTCTTTTGTGCGTACCGCCACCTCCTTTTTACGGCGGCAATTGGCACGGTACTGCCGTTGAGGCTACGCAACATCGCCCGATGCGGTGAAACGAGTAGGTGTAGCTTTCGTGTGGAAAAATGCTCACGAAATTGTGTGCGCTGACATTTTTGGCAATGCTAGACTTGCCGATAGGGCGGAAGAAATATTGGGGTGGGATATTTGGTTGGTGACAGTCGTGCTAAAGACTTGAATGTGTTTTCCTGCGTTATGTTGGTTCTTGTGTTAAAGGCGGTGATAGAGAAGCAGAATGGAGCAGGACAGCCAGTAAGTAAAGGGCAGAAGCTGAATGGGATTATTATGTAATGAGAATGGTCCTCATCTTCCCCATCTTAAAATACAGCCTATTCGAGTTGCGTTCCGTTTATTGCTTTTCTTTTTTTCCCCATTCCTTGTGCGTCTGGACTGATGGACACATCTGCCGAAATACTTGCTTCGCCATTCACACCCTCCTTCATGTTTCTGTGAAAACAAATCTTTAAATGCAACTCTTCTTTATTCTATTCTTCTTGGTGGTTTTATTCCTGAACTAATATTCGTCAGCTTTGTTTTTTACGGCAAGCACGTTTTGTTGTGACAGGGTAAACTGAAGATCGTTTGGATGGGTCTTCGTCCTCCAGTAGACGTTGAATAAGCCGACGACCACGACGATGATGGTGAAAGTGTGTGTCATCCTGATGTCACAAATCCACTAGAAAACAGTCGGCTCTTTCAATAGACTCATCAAGTTAATTTTTATTAATTATCCTGACCGTTAATTGGCCCTCATCTTAGCTAAACCTATGCTCCGATATCACACGTATCCTGTACAACGCTTAACATGAACCTACACCTGCTTTTTATATTAGTTTTTTTTTTATTGGGGATTCATAAAATTCGAGCCGACGCTCAACTTCTGGTTGGCTTGTTACGAATACCCGCGTGCTCCTTGAGAAACGTGATGCTGTTGCTAGGTGCTGGCGCCATAAAAGAAGCAAGGTGTGAGAGCGGGCTAGTTGGTATTCCATAATACTAAAACTTTAGCGCAAAACGAGCACGGCGGACAAAGAAACGACGAAGACAGGCGCTAACTTCCAACTATCGTTTATTAAAGCAACACACACATATATACCTGTCACATGTGATTACACAGATATCAGTCAACGCAAAAGGGGACACTTATATAAATAAAAGCAGCAAAACTACGCAGGACCTACACGTGCGGGTGAATTTAAGTAATCTAGTTCCTTTTTTGTTAGTGCGATGGATGGCTTGCTGATGCAGCTTCCATTAGCAATCGCTGCCGCCTCAATGATGAGCCTGATGCTATCCTTAGGGTGAGATGCCAACACTGATGTAGTGTCAAATAAAGGCACGCATTTACATTCTGCGCAATGAGCCGCCAAGAAACTATCACTCCCTTTTTTCACTTTCTGATTGTGCTCGAGCAATCTAACATTCAGGCATCTGCCTGTCTGTCCGACGTAACTTTGACCACAAGACAAAGGGATGTGATACACTACGCCCTTCACACATTCGACAAATTTGTTTCTGTGCCTAATTTTGCAGCTATTGGAAGGCCTTCCTACCGGACTGGTTCTGGCACATAACTGCGACAACTTATTAGGCGCTGAAAACACAACTGATATCCCCGCCCTTTGACCAATCTTTTTCAGATTGTGGGATATACCATGCAGGTATGGAATGACAGCCACCTTCTTACGCACTGCTGCCTGCGAATTAGTGCACAGGTCACTGCTCTTCGAACACTTTCGGAGCTTCTCTGAAACAGATACCAGCAGATGACGTGGATAACCAGCTGCCTTCAAGCGAGCAATCTGCCCGCAGAAGCTTTCATGCATCGAATGGTAGCAGGACTTAGTCAAAGCGTTGTGTAGACAGGCACGAGCAATTCCGCGCTTGACAAGCAAATTTGTCGAATGTGTGAAGGGCGTAGTGTATCACATCCCTTTGTCTTGTGGTCAAAGTTACGTCGGACAGACAGGCAGATGCCTGAATGTTAGATTGCTCGAGCACAATCAGAAAGTGAAAAAAGGCAGTGATAGTTTCTTGGCGGCTCATTGCGCAGAATGTAAATGCGTGCCTTTATTTGACACTACATCAGTGTTGGCATCTCACCCTAAGGATAGCATCAGGCTCATCATTGAGGCGGCAGCGATTGCTAATGGAAGCTGCATCAGCAAGCCATCCATCGCACTAACAAAAAAGGAACTAGATTACTTAAATTCACCCGCACGTGTAGGTCCTGCGTAGTTTTGCTGCTTTTATTTATATAAGTGTCCCCTTTTGCGTTGACTGATATCTGTGTAATCACATGTGACAGGTATATATGTGTGTGTTGCTTTAATAAACGATAGTTGGAAGTTAGCGCCTGTCTTCGTCGTTTCTTTGTCCGCCGTGCTCGTTTTGCGCTAAAGTTTTAGTATTATGCCATAAAAGAGGACGTGGCGCCACCAGCGCACAACGCTCGGGCGGCGCATGGTTCTGCGAGTTGCTTCCAGAAATAAACGCGTCTCTACATCTGTGGTTTATGCCAATCGTCTTTTGATATGACTGAAACGCAGTCAACTACCGTACTGAAATCTGGGTCGCCAGATGCGCAACAAATATGAAACAGGAAATTGAAGAGACTCAGTCATGGGGCACAAAAAGGAAGCAAATGCACACCCACTCAGAAAGAGAGAGAGAGAGAAAGAAAGATCGAATGCTTGCGCTGTACGTGCCACCGTTGAATAAGAAACGTAACAATGAGAACGAGGCGTCGATAATGCAAAAGCATGATTTCTTTCCTAATTTGTAAGCGACGGTCTGCAGGCCCGCGGAAGCCCGGTTTTAAACGCTCCGTCGATAATAACGAAAAAAGTCATCTCGCAGAGTTCAAAGGAAGCAACATCGATCTTATTTTTTCACTATTCATGCTGCATCGAAAAAGTATTCACCAAATTCCAAAAGCGTCGATCGAAGTTCTCTACGAAAATAATTCAAATTGGCACCGCAGTGCTCGCTTCGTTTCTGAAACGCAGTCATGACGTTCGAAGTTTCCGCTCCCTGCATTGTAATCTTCTTGCTTCTTGATCAAACTTCTTGCTTAACTTTCACGGTGTTTCAGGCTATGCGTATAGAGTAGCTTAGTGTAGACGTAAGCAGAGATTTCTTTCAGACGCGTCTTGCTATTTAAGGCCATGGGAGTTGTATTGGTGTACACCACCTAATGAAGACTTTGTCAAATCGGAGTCTTTCAGAGAATTTCCTTTCAGGAATACCTCCACACATTTCCTGCCACTTATTCCGCTGCTTCTATAGTTTCTTGTACCGTGTATCGACAGCTATCAAATAATAGAAATGGAAGACCTTTTGTTTGACAGAAAGATTTGTTTTCATGGACGTTTTATTCGTGGCGGTTACAAGGCATGATTCTGCACCTCTTGCGCAACTTCCATAGTAAGAGCAATACTCTGGTCGCATTGGAATATGCTAATAACTTCTCTTTGAACACTATAGTGCTTTCGGAGTCCGCTGAGTTAAGTCGGCAAATTTTCATAACGTGAAAATAAGCAAGCATTTACATATAAGAAATTGGTGAGGTTGAGGGTTGAGTTAGGTCTGTCATGGAACGTACATGGGTAGATCGAAAATTTTGGAAAGCGAAACTGTTGTTTTTTCTTCCTTTGTGTTTGGCACGATGAGAGGCTGCCATCAGTAGTCTGTAAAAAGGGTGCAGAATAAGGTATAACTGAAATCGATTGTCGAGTATTACAGAATTCGCTGAACAAAAAAAAAAGCGTTCGGGGCTCTGAATGCGTTCAGGGCGTAATGGTCACATCACCACCGCTAAAAGTGGATTTCTTCGTCACTGAATTCACATATCACGATATCAGTGCAGGAAGCATGTCAATCGGAGAAAAGCCACCGTCTGGCAACAACTTCTAAGCTGCTGCTATTTCATAGTACACCTGGCACACACTTCTTTGATTACTGATACCCTCGTGCCCGTCCATATCTTGGTTCCAACCCTACTCTCTACCATCAGCGTGCAGTTGCCCATTGGTCGTGACATCATCTGCTATCCTGACCAAGAATTCAGGAAGCAGCGCCTGACAGGCGAGAACGTGTATGAGCCGCCTTGGCTGATGGACCACGCTCACGTGGTGAGCTGTGGCCCTGGTCCGAGGACACCACCTACAAGACGTTTCAGTCTCTTCTATTCTTCATTTAGTAATGTTTCATCGTCTCTCACCTTTCGCGCGAGGCTTAGACAAATGCATGACGCCCGTAATGCCACGCCAGGGACCAAAGAGGCGGCCAGGTGTGAAAAATCTTTGTGTTTCAGTATACCTGCCACAAAATTTTTCCTTGCGCAGTCAGCTTGTGTGCATTGTGCTTCGCAGAAAGCAGCAAAGGGTGACCTGGTATCAGACCTCGCAATACATTGCTCAACTTTTCCTACGTGCAACTATAATTAAAGCTTCAAATTTCTGCGAGCGGTTAATATGCAGAGAACGCGAACGACTTGAAAATACACGTTTTTTTATACGAAGCATTTCTTAGCGAACCTAAAGCACTTTGAACGTTTGTATCTACATCTCTACCTATCTGTCTAACCGCCTACGTCTAGGTGCTCCCGTGACGGCCTCCTCAACTTGGTGTAGCCCAAAATTCGCAAGGGAGGGAAGAAGATTCGACGAATATGACTGTCTGGTCATGACATGAATAACATGGAAATTTTGTCGCGTACATCGTCAAACCCTTTCCTCCAGACAGGTGTGGCACATAACCATTTACCACGGGCCGCGGTGTACGGGTATGCGCCACAGGTTATTGGTGGTTTATATCTAACCAGGAATGGCGAGAACAGACATTGGTAATTTAAATGCGATAGCGTTAAGAAAAAAAGTAACAGCTTCGCCGCAACGGCAAAGCAATGAATGCGATAGCAACAAATTAGAATGTCACAGGAAGAAAGGCAAGCACCTCGATACTTGCAACGGGCCGCTCGAGCGCAAACGACTGACGAGAAGAGCACAAACATGACGACTGCGAACTAACAAAGGTCACAGCTCGACACTTGCTGCGCGCTGCTCAAACACAAGGAAGGACACTCGAAAAAAACGCACAGGTACACACAGGACGAGCGCGAACTAGCAACTGTCACGGTTGTTACTTCGTGTTTGAGCAGCGCGCTACAACCTTACGCTCTTGAATTTTTTTAAAACTGCGGCGCGTGGAGGGACCCCTCCGCGTCTCCTGCTTGCGGTGGCGTTCAACGCATCGTTTACTCGGCGTTCCACATTGTCAGTGGGTACAGAAAGGGGACACTTTTTAGTGCGCGCCTCAAGGCGAGCTTTCAAAGTGAAGGAAAATGTAGGAGCGTTGCTATAAAGCGCGCCCTTCGGGCAATCTCACGGGTGATACTACACACACGGAAACACCTCCAAGCTCTGCGTGCCGTTAGCGTTAAATGGTTTATATAAATAGCTCGCCGTTGTTAAGCTGAATTTTTTTTAAACCTTCTTGTGCTGAACAGCCCGTGGCTCGTGCCCGAGTTGTTTAAAGCAGTGCGCTGCGGAGCGAGGGGTCGCAGGTTCGAATCCCATTGGCGCACTTCGGAAGTTTTTTCTTCTAATTTATTTTTCTTTGTGGATTTTATTTATATATACATACATATGCATATACAGGACATGACGGCGACTGCAAAAACCAGCCGAGAGTGTCCATATAATTGCTATCGCAATAAAACCCACCTCGGCAGCGTTGACCCGACGAATGCAAATAATAAAACTTATGGTCCCAGCAGGAATCGAACCCAAACGTTCTGCGTGGCAGTCATCCAAGCAGAATGGGCAGGATTGGAATCTCTTAATCGTGCAGCCATACGTGTGATCACAGGCCTTCCAAGGTTAACACTGATTCGGACACTCCAGGCTGAAGCACAGCTCAGTACGCTGGATGAGCTCATTCGCCAAAGACGCAAAGCAAGGATCATAAAGCACAGTAATGTTCCTGCGGCTGCTGCCTTAGCGAATTACATGGACCCTAAAGCCCCTTTGCTGGACGTTGTCACTGCCACCGTGGGATCGTTGCCAAGTCACCAGCAACGAGCCACTTGGATGCATTCGGCAGGAATGGAAATGGAAACACTATTTCTGGAAACACAGTATGGAAACACAGTGAATGGAAACACTATTTCTAGGCACACCCCTTCGTTCAGCCCTTTATTTTCGGCACCTCAGCAACTTGAACTAAGAGCATATGTGGACGCCGGGTTGACAACTTCTATACTGCACACCTCTATTGTGTGCCCTTCTCACCCACGTGTCAACCAGACCTGCTCTTATGCGTTAGACATCTCCATTACTCCGTACTAGCAGAGTTAGTTGCTCTCTGTGGTGGTCTTGCCGCACTTGAGCCACTCATCGAGATGCAACACCCATTGAGTGTGATCCTTTACACAGACTCGAAGCAAGCTGTCCGCGCACTCCGTCGCATTGACCTTTCTTTGGGTGTAGCAGAGCAATTTCACCGTTGTGCTGCAGCTTAATCGTGCTCAGTTCGAGTTTGTTGGATTCGCCGATCTAGTGTTCCCGTTCATGCCGCTTGCCATCCTGTAACGGTCATGTATCCCTTACCTCTGCTCCTGCTGCCACCTTCTGACGATGTGGACATTCACAAAGGAAATCTTCGGCGCACCACTCTCATACATCCGCGTGGTCATTACCTCCCGAGTGGACGTCAAGAGGAGGCATTGCTCCGAAGGGAGTGCGGCTGTGACACCTTCAATCCGCACCAAGTGGGTGTACACCGAAACAACTGCCCATTTTGTCCTGCGCCGGTGCGGGAAGCAGACCTCAACCACCTTCTACGGACATGCCCTGGGCTACAAGCGGCTCGTCGACGCCACCTGCGGCGTGCGGGGCTTCAGCACACCAGGCCGCCTGAGTTGCAGCGATTGATACACGGTCCTAATCATAGGACTTTCCTGGACTTCATGGAGGGAACACAGTTGCACAACTTTGTGTAATGTGTATTGATGCCGTAGGTCATACTAACGTAATAAAAAATAAATAAAAAAAGGTATTCTATTACAGAGCCACACCTAGGTCTAGAAATTGCTTTGTAAGAACACCCTATGCAGGCGTAATGTCGGTGCAACCTTAATGGTGGTGGTGGCTATGTAATTTTATAACAAAGCTACTATAAGCCTGACTGGCGCGCGAGGGTAGCGGTCATCTGCAGTTCGCCACTCAGCCGGGTTGCGAGAGCGTGGAGAGAATCGTCGGTTTGAGGAGGACGTGGCAGAAAGGCGTTCGCTGACTCTGGGCGTGGCGACAGAACACACAGAATGCACTCCGATATTTTCCAGCTCCTGACGAACGATGGCTTGAACGAGAGGAACGGTAACAGGGGTGGCATCGGTGCTGCGCGAATAGAATGCTGAGGGCGCCATCGCTTCCAGTTCACGACGAACAATTCGTGTGAGGTCTTCCGGCGGCGAAGGATGTTGCGGTGTTGACTGCTCTTCACACGTCGACGTGGCAGCGGTGTTTGGAAGTCTGGCGAACGGTTGTAGAATGCGGCGGCTTTTTGCTTGCTCGAACTGACGACACTCTTTGATGATCGCATCCACGGTCGAACAGCCCTTGCACATCAGGAGGTTGAATGCATCGTCGGCGATCCCCTTCAGCACATGCCCGACCTTTTCACTTTCCGTCATGTCACTGTCGGCCTTTCGGCAGAGAGCGAGCACGTCCTGAATATAGGAGAGGTACGATTCCGTGGAGGATTGAGCACGGCAGGCCAGTTCCTTTTTGGCGGCGATCTTACGGCCGGCGGGTTTGCCAAATACCTCTCGCAACTTTTCTTTGCATTGGTCCCAGCTAGTGAGTTCTTCTTCGTTGTTTTCGTACCACACCTTCGCAGTGCCCCTCAAGTAAAATAACACGTTGGCCAGCTGAAGTGTGGGATCCCATCTGTTCGGTACACTCACGCGTTCAAACATGGCCAACCAGTCTTCAACGTCGACGCCATCGGTCCCACAGAACGTACCGGGATCCTTAGGTGATACAAAAACAAGTGGTGGTGATGGCGACGTTGATGGAGACAGCGACGTTGATGCAGGAGGCTCAACGTTAGCCATGGTTGGGAGGGCGATGCGACGTCCGCTGCGGAGCTCCGTTGCCTGCTGAAGTACCCAGCACGTCCACCAATATGATACGGGGTTGTATGAGTATATAAAATATGTATTTACAGAGAGGAATCAGTAAAAGAGTCAAGATGGCTGACCGCCACCCTCGCGCGCCAGTCAGGATCTTCAGCCCTTCGTCTTCCTTCACTTCCTCTCCTTAACAATATATATATATATATATACATATATATATATATATATATATATATATATATATATATATATATATATATATATATATATATATATATATATATATATATATATATATATATATATATATATATATATATATATATATATATATATGTATATATATATATATATATATGTGTGTGTGTTGTGTGTGTGTGTGTGTGTGTGTGTGTGTGTGTGTGTGTGTGTGTGTGTGTGTGGTGTGTGTGTGTGTGTGTGTGTGTGTGTGCGTGTGTGTGTGTGTGTGTGTGCTCTAAATGTATATGCATGTATATACATTTGTAGCAGTCTAATAAACATCACATTTGATTCAACAAGCTATATTCAAGCGTTGCTCGACCCCAGAAGAATACGCTAACGAAAGTTATGTATGATATTCAGGTCAGCGTACCGTAAAGTGCACTTCGTTTCTAACGTCAGTTCTGACGTTACTTCAGACAATAAGTTACCCTTTAAATGCCAGTGTTTTCGAGGTGCCTGGTAAGCCCACGATGTGCACACTACTACACTTACAAAAACATGTCGATCCACCTCGTAACTCTTGGCTCAAAGCCACGCGTTACGTCCTTTGAGCGGTCACATTTTTTTTTTTTTTGCGACTGAATTTCTGCACCACTGCAGCTAATTCTCGCTCTGATCCTAATCACTTCAATTTACTTGCTATTTGTGCTTAGTATCGACCAATGTCTGTGTTATTATATTCGCGATCCTATTATTTTCTCATTGAAATTATTAAAAGCAGCTGTTGAGTGCATAATTGCATTCCTTCATCTTCTTAATAGCTTCTGCATATATGACGACTTTTTTTTCCTTTGGAACGTTGAAAACGAAATCGACGCTTTACAGCAGTCATCATAATTACAAGCCACATAACAATTTTCACAAAACGTCAAGAATCTAGTATCGAAGCAGTTAACGGGGACTTCAAGGCAGTTTGGTGTCTTCGCATTTTCATATTCACTTAACGCTGCGCTTCAGCAGAATACTACGGCCCCCAGCGATCACACCATTAGGCCTCTCATAAAATGAAGCCGTCGCAGTTGGGCGCTTAGTGCGCACTTGAGCTCGGCTACACCAAACGCCTCAAAAGGAACTCAGTGTAACGCTTGATGTTTTCTTTAAGCTTTCACATTTTTCCTTATTTCTGCCTCCTGCCTTCAGTACCTGCAAATATTAATAGTTCTTCAATAAAGCTAAAAGAAAAGTACACGAAGATGCGATAAGCGAAACAGCACACGGGCTCTTCATTAAAAAGCTAGGAGACGAGAAGGAAGCGCCGAAGCGTAATCACCCGCTCGTTACGACCAATAGCCGCGCCTCTACTGCGTCGAGAGTGAGGAGACCTCGACAGCTGCAGTGTGATGAGTTGAATCTGAGAAATAAACTAAAAAAGAACTTAGAGTCAAGTGTGATGGGCAAGCTGATCGATGTCGCTGCTTCCCTCTCAATTCATTGCCGCAGATTCAGCAACTCTATACTAAAGTTAGCTCCACTCTTCAGGATTACCGCGATTTCCTCTGAAGAACCTAAATGGCCCCATCACAACCAAGGGTGCCACCATTTAGGTAGCTGGCCTTCAGCCCGCCTTGCTCGCTAGTGCGATCAGTGGGCGCACCACCTAACCAAGCAAATCTCGGAGCTCTGCGCGCTCACGGTTGCTCCTTTATTTGCTGGTTTCTCTTTTTTTAGTGCAAAACCATATGTGTACTGGGAGCTCAGTTGATCCTGTCCTTTCAATATGTCACAAGACTAAAAGACACCCTCAATACGCCTTCCCTCGTCATGCGCAGAACACTTTCCTCTTTATCCTTCTTTCACATCCTCTATCATAGCAGTACTTCATTTTCGCGATCATATTTTTCCAGCGCGTCACATCATGTCTGGGCTAGACCACGCGTATAAAGTCAATCCATTTCTTAAGAGGAAGTTGTTTTACGTTCGAGTGCACCAACACTTTACTGATATCATTTCCGTCACAGATGTGCCGTCGGTAAAGTGCACACGAACAGATGACAAAGAAAAACCAGAACAAAAAGTTTCGTTGATTTCGATGACCCAGGAGTCGAACCCACTGCCTCTCGGTCCGAGACTATATGAACCGGGCGCTCTACACACTGTGCTGCCGACGCTCATGCGTAAGCCATTACAAACGCGCCTTATATCTTTCCCACCTATTCCCTTTCACAGTGACCTTGGTTGGCGTGGGGCGGTGTCGCCGTCTTAAAGAGGTGAAGTGTAGTATTGCATCACTACACTAACGAGCGCCGATAGGACGCGCTTCGGTAATCTCAGCGCAGTGGAGGCTAGCTCCCCGATTTCCACTCCATTTCGTTTCAATACAGCTTGAGTGACTGCCTTGTTGCAGTGAGAGACACGCCAGCGGGTAGCGGAACGTCAAGGCGGCAATGCGGGCTAGTTGGTTGTGGTCACTGGCATTCATTTCGGTAGCGGAAAAAAAAAGACGCACACACAAGAGAGGACATGGGCGCTAGCGCCCGTCCTGTCGATGTGCCCTCTCTTGTGTTTGCGTCTTCATTTTTTGCGCTACCGAAATGAATGCCAGCGGAACGCCTTTGCGCATTCGCGGCTCAAGCTACGATCTCTGCCTCTCGCGTTCCTGAAGCGCTGCGTGGTAGCCTATACATGAGCAGAAGTGTAGGTTACCCTATTGCAGGGGAGCGTACGCCTTGCCGTTTCTCTCCTCGAACCACGATTCTTTGAATGAATGCATATCCAGTACTAGTGATTATGTGCGTTTTTATACCATCCTTGTGCGGGATTCCCCACATGCTGTGTCCGGGTTTATGTTTTTTTTTTATTGAAATAGAAAATAAATGAAGGAGTTGTTGTCACCATTGCTTGGTGACGGCTACCCCTTTCCACATAGTTGTTAAGATAACAGAATAATATATATATATATATATATATATATATATATATATATATATATCTACAGTCGTATAAGTTCAAGAACTCAGTAGCCATCGCAAATATTAGTGTCTTCAAAATAACGCTGGAGCACTTGCATTGCTTTACGGTTTATCCTAGTCGGCCATGGGCCTAGTATTTTCGCTTAGGAAAACGTTCGCTCAAAGTCCAGCGTGTGAAGTTCTTGTTCGAGTCGCTGTCTATGCGTGTCGTACTTCGGACAGTCGAGCAACAGATGATGCACATCCTCGTCGTCGTGGCCGCATGAACACGTTGACGATGATGCACGATGAATCCGAAATAAGAGGTGCTTTGTGTAAGCCGTTCCGAGTCTTAGGCGATGAATGAGTGTGTCGATACGTCTTGGGAGCTGGGGGTCTAATTGACACTCAAGGTTAGGGTCAACAGCGTACAGAATCGGTTCCTTTGTGCTGTCTGGGAACCAGGTGGATAAACATAATTCACGTTTTGTTCTTCGTAAAATTCGGTTTATATCACATTGGGATGCAGGAATGAGGTGGGTTTGTGTGTAATTATGAGCGGCTTTTGCCAACTCATCTGCCATTTCATTTCCCTTGATTCCGCAGTGACTGGGAACCCACTGAAATGCCACGTGATGACCTGACTCCGTAGCTTCTGAAAGCGCTTTCAAGATCGCGTATACTATACGTATATCTATTTTTCCTGAAGTGGCATTTTCCACACACGCAAGAGCCGCCAGGGAATCCGTGATTACGACCCACCTTCTGGGCCTCATTGACAGTTTAATAAAGCCGATGGCTAGCAAAATAGCTACACTCTAAGAAAAAAGAGAGTCAAAAGAGGGTCATGGAACCGTGACTCTCCTCGGGTGTCCATCTGACCCCTTTTGGAAGGTACAGGCAGAAAAAAAGAGTTCGCATTTGGGAAGGAGTCACTGGACCCTCCTGAAGCGCTTCGGTATACGGAAGAGCCGCCGTATACGCCATACATATCGCACGCTCGCCCTTTGGCGCCGCTGTGGCGCATTGCTCGGCGACGCAGACGGGGTTGGGCGCCGGGGTGGCGCGCCGCTCTCCTCTCTCAGTCGTCTCAGTCTCCTGGTCTATTGCGTTGCGTGGATGAGTTGGTTGCGCGTCTTCGGTGGTGTTGACGCCGGCGCCGTGCACGAAGTGACGCTTGGAGGGCGGAATATTCATGGAGCTGTGGATACGGACAACGGGCGCCAGTTAACGGTGAGTGTACTGCCTTCGTAGGCACTAATTATACAGCTTTAGCTGGGCGTCTGCAGCAGCTCTGCGGAAGTTATCTGCCAGCCATTTCCAACAGCAGCCTGTGTCCGCGGGGCTGTTGCGGATGGCCAACTATAGCTGTCAGTTAACGAGTTGCCACCGTTATGCGCGTTGCTGTACAAGCTCCCATAAAGTGAGCGATGCAAACAATAATCGAGGGTCATTTCTTGCTGATCGCACGTCGTGTCTGCACTACTGAAGGTGCAAGATGTCGTTTTGAGATGCCCTTTAGTCTACTTCATAATAACATTTCCATCGACCTTGAGTGTGCGGCGTGCTTTCACGCGTGGGAACGTGAAAAAAAAAAAAAAAAGCCTGTGTACAGAACGCTCAGACGCACTATATGTAATGGTTTTTGTTGGCTGAAAGACGGTAGTTTGAGGTGCAGATATAGTACGGTGGCTTCCAGAATGTACGCGGTAGTCATTCAAGTTGGACACGCCTCGCCGGTGAAAGTGAAAAAGCTCTAGACTTTCGACGGCGCGCGTTGTTGCGGCCGCCGGCGTGCACTCTTTTCCCTCGTTTCTCTTTGCTGTTTTCGTGGTTTGCATACAGTGCGATGACGTTGGGCGCTATAACAGAATCGAGTGAGTGTACGTGATTGTGGGAGTTATGTGCGCTAATTCTAGCATATCACATGTCTGATCTCGACGTAGACGGCGTACGCACGCGCTGGGTGTCGTTCGGGCCCTAGTACTCGCATCTGTTTATCTGAGTATTTAAGGATGGGTTACGTTTGTAAAACGTGCGGTCAATAACCGCTCACGGCATGCCCCTGGCTGCCGGAGGATGTGCTTTGTTGTTTTGTTGTTAGCCTTTATTATGTCTGTGTGAACCACTTGTGTAGGTTGTGCAAACCTTTACTGCAATTTCATTTTCTCATCATAATATCACGTTCTGCTTTTCAGATACCGTTTTTCATGGTGCTCACGCTGGACAGGAGCGACAACCTAGCAAGCCACAAGTCTGATACTTCCAGCCGTCACCACTTTTTGATTTATTCTTAATCACAAGGAATAAATATGGAAACATGATGGCGATTTCTGCTGTTCATTTAGCACCATATGACACTGTGCACATCACAGTCACACATTTTAGTTGGCTATACTCATAGAAGCATGTAAATGAGGACTACCCAAACTTCTTAATTGGAAATCACAGACCATCTTTTCGCGCTTTCTATATAACTTTGTTGGAAAATATGTGTTGTTTTGACGAGTTCTTTAAAATAATGCTAAAACTGAACTATTCTTTATTTACAGTCGCTGGGCAGAACGGCAAGTATTATTGGACTTGCTTAAAATCAATACTCCACTATTTTCAACAGTAGTCGCGCAAAAGTAGAGCAAGGATCGAATGAGTAGCTTAAAATACTTGTGGAGTCGCTTGATGCTTCGGTGTGGGTCCCTTGACCCCCCTAGGAGCGTTACCGGCAAGAGTAGTCTGACTCCCTATGAGTGATAACGTGATCCTCCCGATGAGAGTCTTTGCACTCTTCCTAGAGGGTCAGGGGACTCTTCTAGAGCGAGCCGACCCTGACCCACCAAGAGAGTCACCGTGACTATTTAAAGAGAGTCCTATACGTGGCAAGTCAGAACTCTCCGAAAAGAGTCACGCATACTCTTTTTTTTCTTAGAGTGTACAACTACCACAAATGTTCAATCATGATCATGGACGCTAGTCGTCGGGATGGAGATGTGCCACTAGTATTAACGTAGGTGCGTCCAGATCAAACGGTGCTATAGCCGAGACCAACAGACATTGTGCAAGCTCTCATTCATGAAAGTACAATGAACATTGAACTACTTTTCTAAAGAGACGTTTCCCTTTCATGTTATACCGATTCGTGTAACGGAGGGATCAACCATGTTTTTTGTTGTTGTTTTTTTTTTCATTTTGATAAATACCGTAATTCACATCTTGTACCACCAATAGATAAATGAAATTCACTTCCATCTAGCACTGCCACTATGAAAGATTACCAATCGTTTCAGTCAGTGCTTCACTCGTTTCTCGAGCGTGACGACGTTTTAGAATAGTTAACTTCTTTGTATTTGTTACGGCATGATGTGCCTGACTGCCTTTCATTTTAGGAATTCAACAAACCTGAAAATTATCCTTCTCCTGTTATCGTTCTTTTGTGGAGCATTGCCTCCGTCCTCGAAAAATATTTCGTATTGAAGTGTCCTTCTTAGTGCTGTACTATTTTACAGCGAAAGCTGTTATGAGATCATTTCACCGGCCGTTTTTGGCGCCGTAGTTGTCCGCCGCCGCCGCCGCCGCCGCCGCCGCCGCCGCTGCCGCCGCCGCCGCCGCCGCCGCCGCCGGTGTCCGTAACCAGTATCGCTCGAAATAAGAAAAAAAACGAAATAAGAAAAAAACTCCAGGATGGAACGAGGTTCGAACCTGGGTCCTCTGCGTGGGAGCCCAGTATTCAACCTCTGAGCCATGCCGGTGCTTGAAACTGCTTTGCGAAAAGGTCCCATACAGGCTTCATGTCGGAAAGGAACCACATTAGCATATGCAATATAGCGTGGTAGAAGAGTAAAATAAGCACCAAGCATCGCACAACGCGAATTCTGTAACCAGGCGTCACACAATGCGAATTGCGCAACGAGTAGGTTGTTGAATGCTTCCAACCCATTACAAAGGACTCTGCCATAATTCTTCATCGTCATCAGGCACAGCATCAACAAAGTGCGCATAATGCCTTACATGCGTATAGCAGGTACCAACGCTCTCCGTAGAATGACGAAAAATGGCACAGTGCCTGCTGCCCTACTTCTCAAAAATTACAATGATTTATAGCGTAGTGGGTTCCTCACAAGTGCACTTGTATTGGTTGCCAAGGAAGCCCATAAGCGCATGATCCACTTCCTCGGGGTCTCAGTAAAATTACACTAATTTATAGCGTAGTGGGTTCCTCGCAAGTGCACTTGTATTGGTTGCCAAGGAAGCCATAAGCGCATGATCCATTTCCTCGGGGTCTCAGTAAATTTCTTGCCCCCCCCCCCCCCCGTCTCTCTCCCACGTCAACGTATGTTATACAGCATGACGGGAGAGGGAAATAGTGACCGGGCGTCACCCAATGCAAATTACATAACTGGTGGGCCGTTTAAAGATTCCAACCCATTACAAAGGGCTGAGCCATAATTCTTCGTCATCAGTCGTCGCGTCA
The DNA here is from genome assembly GCF_013339695.2 of Rhipicephalus sanguineus. NCBI lineage: Eukaryota > Metazoa > Arthropoda > Arachnida > Ixodida > Ixodidae > Rhipicephalus > Rhipicephalus sanguineus. Next base: position 20,842,850 of record NC_051177.1, on the reverse strand, counting down.
ACAAAGTGCACATGATGCCTTACTGACGTGTAGCTGGTGCCTCGCTTCTCCGCAGAATGACGAATAATGGCTTAGTAGGTGCTTCCCAACTTCACAAAAATTGTGATTTATGGCGTAGTGGGTACCTTTCTAGTGTACTTGTTTTGTAGCCCCAAGAGAGCTTAACGGGCTCTAGAAACGCTGCTCTTCCAGCTTTCGCTGTGACTGTGCTGCGGTTTCAGCGCAGGCCTGGCGTTTTTTTTATCTTGGCATTGTATGTTTAGTGCTTATTCAATTGCTGTATTTTGCCTGCATTGTTACTATATCATTTACTCCTTTTAATCCCTCCCTTCCTACCTCCATGTAATGTCCTTCAGACCTTTGGGCATTCAAACAAGTAAACAAAGAAATATATGAGACACCAGCGTAATCGGATCCCATGGCTACGGTGGCACACACAAAGGAAGAGTAAATATGAAACAAAAAAAAATTAAGGGACAGACCATATAAAAATTGTGCCGCTACCAGGGCACTCGCAAGTCTCGCATGCGCGTGCAATATGCCTTTGCGAATGGAGACGGCTGCGAGAAGATTCGAACGCTGTCGAGTTCAAACCCAAGAAAAACCTGGACCTGCAACGGAGGCGAAAAGGATAACGGCGGCACGGCGCGAGAATTTGCGGAGTGCACGCCAAGAAGCTCGGTTGGCGCCTTGCGGCCCGAAAATGGGGCCAGGCGGTGAAGTCACGGCGCCGCCGAGGCGGGAGCCCCTGCTTCCATCATCAAATTACCTCTTAGGAATTTCCGCTGATGTTCCGCAGCCGCGTTAAGGGAGGCGAGCTGCTTCTCCGCCTTGTTTCCCACACGCCATGCTTCGAGAACGTGAAGGTGCACCCTAATGGTTTCTCCTTCGGTTTCGAATGTTCGTCCGCAGCCATTCTTTATTATTCATTTCTCTCCTGACGCGGCTCTCTGACTACCCTTTCGTCGCTCTCGTTAACTTGAAGTTCGCTCAAGCCTTCGTCGTTTTTGAATCCGTTAAGAGCCACGGCGAGCCGCAGACGCGGAGTCACGTGGTGTGACTCCTAGAAGCTTCAGCTTTCTGCTATATGATATACATAACGAGGCAAAAGCTCCCGTAGCTACTCGTTTAACGTGAAGGCAGAGCTTCACGTTAAACGAGTAAATAGACGGGAGTTACGCATCCGTCACTTCCCCTCTTACAGAATAATATCCCCGGATTGTCAGTCCAATGAGAGCTCTCGAAGATAACGAAGTGATCTTTTACTATCGCTTACGTTTTTCTCGCCCATCGCTAACATTGGCGGCACTGCCAGTTCGCTCGTTTTGCCGTCATCGTAATGTTTGAAAAAAAGGTAAAGATAAATATTTTACACAACCTACGGTGGTAAGACGTTTGGTTTATAGAAAGAGAGGTCGGATTATGCCACACATATGAACGGCGCATATATTTCATTACAACAATACACCAGAACGCAAAAACCATAAACCAGTGCAATATAAAATACAATAAACCAGAACAACTGTCGATATTAAAGGATAGCGGGGATTGGGGACTCTCCATTCAGAGCTTGCCTGTGTCCGCTTGGCTTTAATATTAACGTCATAGGCAAGATGGGAAATAGTGTAGCTCAGACAACAAGTGACGTTAGGATGACGTTTATTGAATGTCATAGCGCACGAAGCCGTCGCTGAATATGCCGGCAAGCTTTCAGGGAAAAGAAGGCGCACACTTTATAAAGCATGTGCGGGTGACAGAATGGCACGCAGCGCCAATATCGTGCCAATTAAGGTTCTTTCTTAATATTTTAGTTCACGCGAGAACGTCGGAGGGCTTTGTTCTCGATGAAACTGTGGCATAAAATGCCCGCGTCTTGGCTACTTTGGCACCGAACGGCTCATGTCCACTTCAATAGAGTATGAGACCTCGCAACAACCGGATGACATATTTTATAAGCAAACAAGACAGTCTTCATAAGCGTATCTCTTAATGAAGCGCTACTGATAGTGAGCGCGCTGTTTTCTATGCTAAATAAAAAAACCACGAGCTCAAAAAAATGCTGGAAGGAGAGACAATTTTAATTTTTCATCCATCCGCTAACATTACAGTGTGATACCTCTATACATGAAGACAATACTCCGCTTCAGCTATTTAATAAGCAGGTGGCCTCTCGAATGTAAAAGTGCTACATAATTTTAAACAAATGCTCGGCCTTTTTTACTATTACGACTTGCTCAGAGTACAATGAGTGGTAGTAATTATTATTACTATTATACACCACTGTTCGTTATTGAGTTCACGTTTCCGTTTTAGACAGTCAATGTACTAGTTAAAGGGCCCCTCACCAGGCCACATAGCAAATTTTAGATAGACGCTGGAAGTTGTTGCGTGCCGAATGAAGAGCAGTATGCCGCAAGAATTTTTCAAATTGGTTCATTACGAGCTGAGAAAAACAATAATTTGTAGCGGCGCGAAACCATGATACAAGGAGGCGAGTTTCAAACCCTTGCCACTCACCCCGGGTAGCCTTCGCAAGCCAAATCCCTTCCCTGCCCTCTTCACTTGACACATACGCATGAACACGTCATGCGCATGCATGGTCACGTGCACATGACGTGCCCGAGCCAGCCAGAGCACGCAAGCGGCGTTGCACGGCCGCTACCTTTTTTCTTTATGTAGCTGCCGTGGGCGTAGTGTCGGCGTTCTCTGTGGTGTACTGCCTGTTTCTGCAGGACGGGAATGAAAGTTGAGACATTTGCACGGGCACGAGAGTGGCAGTATCATGAGCCAGTGCCGCATTAACGTTTACTTGGACGCGGTAGAATAAATGAGCATAATGAGTGCTCGAACGCGCCGGAACATTGCTTTCGTTTCCAGGGCTGGCGTCTGCTCGATGCGCTAACCCCGGGGACACGAACACATGGAAAATGGAGGCACATTAACCCCGCATCTCGCTGCAATTCAAAAAAAAATATGAAAAAGACGCACACATTCCTTTTGTGTGTCTCATTATTTCTCTCAAGTTTTATTATTCTATTCAAGCAAGAAATTACACAAACTACACATGTCGTCTCAAATAATTATCGCAGTGTCACGTGCTACTGTTGGTGACGCCAGAGCCCAGTCGTCTACGTAGAGGAGCGACGTCACAGCACTACCATCTACGTAGGGCCATTTTCTCATGTACGCCATCCCCTCATTCTCTTATCGCGCGCCCGCGCGAGCAAGGGCAAGCAGCGTTCACCTTGAAATTTGACACCTTTCCGCGGCGCGTAGCGTTGCAAATTTTGATCGTGAACGCCCATTGTATGCATTGCGCTCGTTAGCTCAAAACTGTCAAATCTGGTGAGGGGCCCTTTAACATTCCGTGCCTGTGCATCTTATGCGTAAAGCTAATGCGCTGTTGTTTGTCTGAATATATGAAATTCGAAATGATGTCCTGGGCGATTCCACGAGAGATCGAACATGCCTGTCCGGTCGCAATTTTTGTTTTGCCTGGGTTTTTAATATGTTATGTGGGCACATTCAAAGTGCACGGAACCGAAAATTTTATTTCCAAGAAACGCTCCCAGCGCAACAAAAAATTATTTGAAGATGGCGGCTCGGGCCTCTTGCTTTTGCTGACTGTAATGTTTTCGGATTTCACGGCCGAATTTAGCGCGAACTATAAATGATGTGTCCAAATTTTTTTTGCTGGTTTTAATACGCATTACTGTGAATTACATCCATGCTTTTTTTATGCTGTCCTCAAAAAGAAGAAAATGTGAAAAAATGGCAAACACGGCCGAAATCAAAAAAGGGTCCTAAGTTTGAGGCGCCTTGGCGCCTTTGCTATTACAAACAGAAATTTGAAAACAATGTCAAATATAGAAAGGAGCCTTTGCAACATTTATACGGAAGATCATTTTCCTACAAGCAGCGCAAAAAAAGAAAAAAATAGTTAAAGAAGCGAGTTTTTTCAAAAAAGTACATTTTCAAAAAATAAAATTAAAAAAACTCCGGTCTCAATCTTCACGACAATTTTTTATCGAAGAGCGCCTATGTCAGTGAACACACGGTTTTAATATCATATGTCCTCATTTGCTTTGTTTACGAGATATAACTGGCCAAAATGACCCTTGCAGTGTGTGCTCACTTCAGTGCGACTGATGGTCGTTATCAGCTTGCATTGTGCGTAAATCTCAGTTTTAATTATTCTACTGCAGCAAAATCTTGCTCTGGTGGCTTTTCGTCAAGAAAAATGTGTTCTCAGATTTTATTTGCTTCTAGCGTGTGGCGAAAGTGGGCTGCTGCCGCCTTCTAAAGGGTGATTCCACGAGAGATCGAACATGCCTGTCCGGTCGATATTTTTGTTTTGCCTGGGTTTTTTATATGATATGTGGGCACATTCAAAGTGCACGGAACTGAAAATTTTATTTCCAAGAAACGCTCCCAGCGTGCCAAAAAAATATTTGAAGGTGGCGGCGCGCACCTCCTGTTTTTGTTCACTGCAATGTTTTCGGATTTCACGGCCGAATTGACGCAAACTATAAATAATGTGTCGAAAATTTTTTGTTGGTTTTAATACGCATTACTGTGTCCATGCTTTTTTATGCCGTCCTCAAAAGGAAAAAAAATGTGAAAAAAAGTGGCAAACCCGGTCCAAATCAACAAAGTTTGCTAAGTTTGGTGCACCTTGGCGCCTTTCCTATTTCACACAGAAACTTCAAAAAAGTGTCAAGTATTTGAAGGAGCCTTTGCAACATTTATGCGGAAGATAGTTTTCCGAAAGGCAGCGCAAAATAAGAAGAAAATAGTTAAATAAGCGAGTTTTTTTCAAAAAAGTACATTTTCAAAAAATAAAAAAAAACTCGGGCCTTAATTTTGACGACATTTTTTATCGAAGAGTGCTTATGTCAGTGAAAACACCATGTTAATATGTATGTCCTCATTTTCCTTGTTCATGAGATTTAACGGGCCAAAATTACTCTTGCTGTGTGCGCTCACTTCAGTGCGATTGATAGTTGTCATCAGCTTGCATCGCACGTAAATCTAGTTTTAATTATTTTCCTGCAGTAAAACTTTGCTCTGATGTCTTGTCGTCAAGAAAAAATGTATTCTCAAACTTTAATTGTGTCTAGCGTGTGCGGGGGTGGGCTGCTGCCGCTCTCTAAAGGCCTAACGCGTACGCAGTTTGCAGCTTATAACGTCAACTTACCCCGCCTGTATTCGCTAATCAGAAGAACGCGAGACACCGCGAACACATGGTTTAGGTCACTTTGTCAAAACTCTCCTTGCACACGGAATAAAGCATCTCTATGCAGCGAAGGCCAACTTAATCTGTAACTAAATGCCACAATCAGCAGGTGCGCTGTATTGCAGTTTTTTTCTCACTGCCTGCTTGCTTCCCTTCCATTACGTGCATTGTACGCTCTAACCATCTTCCCCATTCGACGCACACTGTGCCTAAACAACATTTGTAAAAAGTTAGCTCAATCATTTCCGAGCCGTTCATTTCACTTCCCGCTATCACATGTTTTCGGCGTCGCAGATAACGTCTTCCTGTATCATCTCGACCGTTACCTCAGCGTTTCAAGAGCCAGAAAACGTGCGGTGCGGCATGATTAAGCTATGAGTGGCCGAAGCTGCCCAACTGATGATGTTTGTTGCCACTTTACTAAAGTGCTTTCCCACGTCGAGGACAGCAGAGGTCATTGGTGGCGCCAGACGGACATTACCCTTAGTTTTGACAATGAGTGTGCCCTACAAATTAATTATTACAGCCCAAAGCGCTTAGACACCCTTAGTCATAAAATGTTAAACCGTGAGCAGCTCTGGTAAATGAATTCATGACAGCTGCGCAGATGTGAGATAATTTGTGCGGCGCCGTTCAGTATAAACGCTTCGACTTGCTTTAGGTCTATCTGTTCACTACACGCGATGCCCGCGGCCCATGGCTAGGTCCTATTATTCTGGGCCGATTATTTACGCGTTCACAAAAAGAAGATTGCTGAGGAAAATTTTCGTTGCGCAAATTTTCTTTCTTTGCTCTTTTTGTTGTTGCCTACCTCCAGAAGCTACTGTCATAGGCTGAGGATCTTCGCGACACCTGCGAAGTCTGCTTGCATTGCTTTACGCTCCTCAAGGAAAACCTGTCTACATCTAACCGCGATGAGGTAGACCAGGCATTTCTTCAGGAAGAAGAAGCGATTGATATCTTGAACAGGCGCGCCCATCTTTCCTCTGATGATTGTAGGCGAGGTTGTAGGCTGCAAACTGTTTACACGTTAGCCATTTAGAGGGCGGTAGCAGCCCACTTTTGCACACGCTAGACACAAATAAAATCTGAGAACACATTTTTCTTGACGAAAAGCCACCACAGCAAGGTTTTGCTGCAGCAGAATAATTAAAACTGAAATTTACGCACAATGCAAGCTAATAACCATCAGTCGCACTGAAGTGAGCACACACAACAAGGGTCATTTTGGCCAGATATATCTCGTAAACAAAGCAAATGAAGACATATGATATTAAAACCGTGTGTTCATTGACATAAGCGCTCTTCGATAAAAAATTCTCATCAAAATTGAGACCGGAGTTTTTTTATTTTATTTTTTGAAAATGTGCTTTTTTGAAAAACTCGCTCTTTTAACTATTTTTTTTTTGCGCTGCCTGTAGGAAAATTATTTTCCGTATAAAGGTTGCAAATGCTCTTTTCTATATTTGACATTGTTTTCAAATTTCTGTTTGTAATAGCAAAGGCGCCAAGGCGCCTCAAACTTAGGACCCTTTTTTGATTTCGGCCGTGTTTGCCATTTTTTCACATTTTCTTCTTTTTGAGGACAGCATTAAAAAAGCATGGATGTAATTCACAGTAATGCGTATTAAAACCAGCAAAAAAATTTTCGACACATCATTTATAGTTCGCGCTAAATTCGGCCGTGAAATCCGAAAACATTGCAGTGAGCAAAAACAGGAGGCCCGCGCCGCCATCTTCAAATAATTTTTTGTTGCGCTGGGAGCGTTTCTTGGAAATAAAATTTTCGGTTCCGTGCACTTTGAATGTGCCCACATAACATATAAAAAACCCAGGCAAAACAAAAATTGCGACCGGACAGGCATGTTCGATCTCTCGTGGAATCACCCTCCTGTTTACTTAGATATGTTTTCAGGGTTTTGAAGACCGAATTACAATAGTTAGGTTGGCATTGCACATCTATATATATATGTTAGGAAAGCCAAACTGCCTGGTATACAAGAGTACGCAAGCAGAGCGTGGAATGAGCGATGGTGCCTTGGATAAGCGATGCTGCTTGGGGAGTTATATTTAAGGCTCCTTATTTAGAACTCATTTAGAAAAAAAGAAACTAACAAGCGCAGCGAAAATAGTAAATACAATGCTTTCTTATCAAAAAAGTGATAACCAAGTGACGGCTGTATGGTGAAGGCACTTGAAAGATGAACTATTGCGTCGCTCCTTGGAGTTTGGTGAATTACGCCAAAAGATGGATCACGCGAAGGTTGCTGCACGTGGACAGAAGGAAGCAAAAGCGCGAGAAAAAAAGAATACCCGCTGAGATTGCGTCTTTTCGGAGGCCCGTCATGCATTGGCCAACTGCTCCAATTGAAAGCGGACCGTTGCACAGCCACTGCACGGCACACGCGTTTTTGCCGACAGCTCGTCAGCCACGAACCGACAATGTCGCGTCTCGGTCTTTTCTAGATCGGGGCACCGCTTGCGCCATCCCTAAGGAGTCGATCTTCTTCATAAGTCAGAAATGTTACGCTTGGAATACCAGGGACATGCTTGAGGGGCTTTTATCCGAAGCCGAGACGCAAAGAAGAGATGCCAGGTGGCATATCCTGCGTCTTTCGTCATATCCACTTGTGCCGTCTTCTTGCTTTCCAACTCTTCTTGTCGACGTTAGCCTGAACACAACCCAGAAGAGTTAGCCGTAGAAGACGCATCACCAAGCGGCTTTTCTCTTGCAGGTTGTAACAAATAACTCTTTTCCGTTCCTTCTTTCTTTCTTTGTTTTTTTTTATTTTTTCAAGTGAAACTTGCGAGTTACAGATCTCGGTCGCGCCGGCGGCGGCGTCGTACGCTAAAAATCCGGGGCCTGCGAGTGTACAGAAATGCGGCCTTTGAAGATGCGCCAGTCACAAGCATATCTGTATGCCCCGTTTTACAATAATTGATCCTCGCTCGATCATGAGCTTGTCGGTGATCAGCCGTTTCTGATATGACAGTCTCATATTTTATCCAGATCCCTTGACATTTCACGCTGCCTGAATATGAATACATGACCGTCGTCGTTGAATATAACTGAAGGATTGCGCTGCTAAGAACGTGGAAGAAGGTCAGATTCCCGGCATGAAGAAAGGAAACAGTTAGGAGGGAGCATTGCGCAATGCAAAAGAAAGAAAGGTAATAATAATGTCTGGGGTTTTACGTCCCAAAACCACGATATGATTATGAGAGACGCCGTAGTGGAGGGCTCCGGAAATTTCGACCATCTGGTGTTCTTTAACGCGCACTTAAATCTAAGTACACGGACCTCTACCATTTCGCCTCCATCGAAATGCCACCGCCGCGGCCGGGGTCGAACCCGCGACCTTCGGGTCAGCAGCCGAGCACCGTAACCGCTATACCACAGCGGCGGACAGGTGTGTAGGTAGGTAGGTAGCAGTGTTGCAGAATAGGCGCCTCCATTCCAATCCAATTCCATTCCGGGGAATTGGAACTTGCCGTAATCCCATTCCTTTTAATTCCTCAGAATGAAAAAACTTAGCCCATTCTCACTCTGGGAATGGCCGGACAGTTCAAATCCATTCCTGTAATTCCTCAAAGTAGGAAAGGCATGTTCATAGTTTTATTGAATTAAGAATGAACGCTGTGCCAAAGCTTGCAGTTAACACAAGCATCGCGCCAGCGTCAATACGCATCACAACTTAGACAAGCGCTTTTTAGAATATGCGTCCGAGTCGCCGACGGCGACAGAAGCAAAAAAATGCCCCCAACTCCCCGAAGGGAATCGTGAGGAAATGCATTTCTTGCGCCGAGAGTACACGGCGTAGTAATTTTAATGGCGTAAAGCTGGACACATCGACGCGCTCAAGTGTCTCCCTTTTGGGCGCCTCTTTCAACGAACGCTTCCTACGTGCGTTCGTAATCACCTTAGGGATGTTGCCACCGCCTTCAATGCAGCAGAAACGCGTTTAGAACGCGCTGTTTTCAGGCTGTGCCAAGGCAGCACAAACGCTACAAACGCGTTTCAAACGCACTGCATTGAGGCGGTGGCGCAGGGAGGAGAGAGAGCGAACGGCGAGAGAAGGAGCGGCGAAGCACTGCACCTACCCTCTCCTACACACTCTCCACACACGCGGGAGCTCCGCCGAGCTCCTGCGATGCGAGCGCCCTCACACGCCAGAGCGCGCTCCTCCTCTTCACTCACTCTCCGCTACTCCGCCCGCACCACCTGCTCCGGTTGCTAGGGCCGAGGATAAGCGCGCGCGCCCGCAGCTGTTGCTATGGGAGAGGGAGTGAGAGCGGAGAGGCGCGCGGACAACGCCGGACGCCTGACATAGCCCGACTAAGAAATGCATTCGCATTTAAAACAAAATGATGGGTGGGCAGACAGCAGGCGGCTGGGGCGCCGCTGAGTGAAAAATATGACAAGACGGAAGGGGGGGGGGGGTATGCCGCCGCCGTAGTTTCGCACGACGGATACCAACGGCATAGAGCCACGGTTACGCGAAGAATAGAGACAAACTTCGGAGATACACAGTCTATATAATTGCAGTAGGTGCGTTGCTTATAAATTTACCGTGCTTGTTATCAGCCAAACCATTTAAAAAATACTGCTTTATTGTCAAATTCGAGGCTCTGACTTACTAATGTTTGAGGTTTGAAAAACAGCGCGTAGACGAAAACGTGCTCTATTTTCGTAAAAAGACGTATTTCCATTCCCATTCCATTCCATGCAAAAGGCGCTTAATTCCATTCCCATTCCATTCCTCCAAGCGTTGTCCCCGTTCCATTCCAGGGTCTCGAAAACGGGAAATGATTCCGGAGTCATTCCAATTTCGGAGTGCCAACTCCGCAACACCTGTTGGCAGGCAGGCAGGCAGGCAGGCAGGCAGGTAGGCAGGCAGGCGGGTGGGTGGGTAGGTAGGTAGGAGGGAAGAAGGAAGAAAAGTATTAGGCCAGGCACGCACACACCAAGCTTCGTTTGCCCCCATTTCCGCGGCAAGGGAAGGGCTCCTGAAATTTTATTCTCTCTTATTAGATAGCAGAAACCTAGCAGATTAGCAGAAACCTGGATACTTACAAAGAGGGTTCAACTTAAATTGAGGACGACGCAGCGAGCCACGGAAAGGAAAATGATATGTGTAACCTTAAGAGACAGGAAGAGAGCAGAGTGGGTCAGGGAACAAACGGGGGTTAAGGATATCATAGTTAAAATCAAGAAGAAGAAATGGATATGGGCCGGGCACGTAGCACGTCGGCAGGACAACCAGTGGCCATTAAGGGTAACTAACTGGATTCCAAGAGATGGCAAACGCGTGAGGGGGAGACAGAAAATTAGGTGGGTAGATGAGATTAAGAAGTATGTATACATATAGGTATAACGTGGCAGCAGAAAGCACAGGACCGGGTTGATTGGCGGAACATGGGAGAAGCCTTTGTCCTGCAGTGGGCGTAGACAGGCTGATGATGATGGTCATCATTAGATGTTCTCTTATTTATATAATTTCAGGTTTGAATTTATTTAACCGCATAAGTACATTCATGTAGAGAAGTGGCGAAGGTGCAGAATAAGAGCAGCATAGCAGCAGCTTGACTGGTTCCTTCAGCGTGGCTGACCGGGCTGGTATGAGAAAATACACTTCCTAAGTGAACAGCACAAGGGCCAACATGAGTGCGAATGGGACAAAGAGAAGCGCTGACTTTCATTACGACCAGTGACGGCTATCAATTGAAGATCCGAATTCATTTTTGTGACGACGAGCAAAGTTCTTTTTTTTTATTCGCGTTAGTTTGCCCTGCGGCATCAATACACATTACACAAAATGGTGCAGCTGTGTTTCCTCCATTAAGTCCAGGAGGGACCTATGGTTCGGACCGTATATCCATCGCTGCAGATCCGGTGGCCTGGTGTGCTGAAGTCCTGCACGCCGCAGGTGGCGTCGACGAGCCGCTTGTAGCCCAGGGCATGTCCATAAGAGGTGGTTCAGGTCTGCGTCCCGCACCGGCGCAGGACAAAATGGGCAGCTTGAAGTTGTGTCGGTGTAGCCCCACTTAGCGCGGATTGAAGGTGTCACAGCCGCACTCACGCGAACTCTTCGGAGCGATACCTCCTCTTGACGAGTGAGTCCAAAGTTACAACTGGTAAATACTTCCAACTGACAATTACCCACCATTCAGATCATTTAACTCGATTGTATCGGTGAGCTTGAAGCATGTGTATGTATCTGTCTGGCCTACATCCTTATGTGGCATTTTCGCTGTTCAGCCAATAAGTCATACCACCCTAGGAATGCGCACTACAAGAGCATTGGTGAATGGACGTAAATTTGCCCGCATTCGGAAGCACGTTGACAAGAACACTTCGGGATACTGCATAATCTACACGTTCCACTTCACGCCATGTCGATCTTGGAAGAAGGTGCGCTGGCATCTCTATTCGACGTGAGGTTTTTTAGACCAGATCGATTTTTAAGTTTTAAGCGCTTGGGCTTGCACTGTATTTCGTAGCGATTTATTCTTTTCACCCAGTGTCTGGCGCAGCATAGCCTAAGTCCCTCATGCGCCATTAAACTCTGCTTAACTAACTAGCTGCACAGCCCCCAAGGTCGTGACCGCACCGCCCCCTCTTTACATTTCTTTTTATTTAAAGCTTGTAAAAAAATATTTGGTTCCGCCACCAAGCGACTGCTGTCTTTCTTTACGTCGCAGATTTCCATAGCACGCAGTCGATCGAAGCGGGTTTCGGATGATGCAGTAGCTGGTGCCTCCATTGTGTGTGTGCGAAGCTTCCGTTATGTTTATGCGTATTTTGCTAGTAGGCGCCAGCCAGAGCTTTAGCGTGAAAGGACACCCCGCTTTCTGTGTGCAAGATTATTTATCATCATCGGACGCGATAATTTAAGGCCAACGTTCCACCACTAGCTCTGGCGTAAGTGCCAGTACGACGACGTTAGACGCTATGTGTTTTCTCTTTGGTCTTGAGTAATCTCACCGTTTCTGCGCCGTCCGCACTGCTATTCACACTGGAAAAAAAAAATTGGCCGCGTATCTGCATGCTTCTCTGCAAATGTCGTCGAAAGACGATAGCCTTCTGCCGGCCGTACTGCATGAGTCCTCCTCTATGTTTAATCGCCGCATCAGGCTCATAGCGTGGCATTTTCAGCGCAGCCTAAGAAACACTGGGGTCTTTAGAATTACGTATCTATGTATCTTTTAGTAAAGGAACACACCACATAATGCTTATGTATTGATGTTGCGCCTTAGTTATGCGTAATGTGTGCTTTTTGATCGACATTGTTCACAAGTGTGAACACATTCACCAGTTCAAGATTGCTGGGCGTTCAGCAAGTGCTTAAACTATGGCCGGGTGGCTGAATTGTGTGACAAGCAGACAGACAGAAAGACAGACAGACAGACCAAAATTTCTGCGCTCAAGTTCCCCAAGATAGACTATCGTCTTTAAAATTGCGGGTGCGCTCGCCTAGCTGCACCCGCCTAGTTCACATCATGAGCTATCAGTCATTCGGATGGTAAATAAATAAGCATTTGAGAACGTCATTCCAAGCTATAGACAGACCAGCAGGGTGGACATGAATCTTTAACTCCGAAAGAGCAGCCCACTCAGCCGCACTAGGCCAGTCGGACAACCGCTCACTCACTCACTCACTCACTCACTCACTCACTCACTCACTCACTCACTCACTCACTCACTCACTCACTCACTCACTCACTCACTCACTCACTCACTCACTCACTCACTCACTCACTCACTCACTCACTCAGAATGCGCGCGCAACCACAGCAGTGAAAATGAAACAATGCTTACCAATGGTCGCGACACAAGTACTGTGTTTCAAACCAGCCCCTATAAAAGTCTTCGATCAACTTATTTCCACATCGCACAGGACCCGGCATAGGCGTTCGCGATCAGGGGGGAATTCCTGATCCGCTCTATCCACATCTCCTCGCCTCTGGCGCCTGTAATAAAAACAAAACAGAAAATCTCACTTGAACAAACTACACGAGTTATTCCCAGTAAAACGTGTATTTCGACTTACGTTTCTCACTGTAATTCCAACGCTACGCAATGAGGTGCTTTCCTATTTATTAAAGCTCTACTCTAAAGAACTACTCATCGTCAGTTCATCGGAGACCTATGAGCTTCCTTTCGCTTCTTGCGAAAAATAATTAAGGCCTGAAGATCGCATTTGCTTCCCCACACCGTACCCCTGGGACAAGGAGTCGCAAAAATAAGCCCATTATATTGTCTCAAGAAATGAGATCTTCTTGTGTGAGACCCTGAAGTGAATCAGAATAAAGAGCGAAGTCAGGTACAAAGAAGCAACACGTCAATTTCGCGTTTCTTTTGATAAATGAGAGCGTCATGGGATCTTCTTGTCAGTAATATTAATTTTTGTTCCAACGTAATATTCGTCGTGTAGGCCTCATCTCGTGGAACGCAGCGGAATCACCGTTCTGAAAACAAGCGAGAGACTGAACTTTCCCGGAAATTCATTTACTTCACAAAACAGCCCGAAAGAAAAGAAATCTCAAAATTCTTGCAAGGACACCTTGCGTTAATCTACACGTGGGTTCGCTGTTTCATTACTGTCTGTAGACTACATCCTGAGGCCGGCCCTTTGTCTCCCCTGGGTCTTGATAAAGAACATGGGAGAAAGTAATTTCCCTGTTCCTCTCTGGTGGCTGCATTCTTTCATTAAACATTAGTCTAGGGTTGTCACTGGAATTTCTTTTCTTCTTTGGCACGTCTTTATTTCTTCACTCGTATGTATGCCTGTCGTTGATGTTTTGAACGTCATTGTTGGCGTGTGACTCATAAAAAATAAGAGGAAAAAAACAAAAAAATTGTCAAGTTATAGGCAAGGCCTTTTCTGAGAAACGCTTTGCAGTGACGTCATCATATCACTGTCCGAGTTCTTATCTTTCCTACTCCCTAAAGCGGACACTTTTCTGCTTGACATCCTTGCGTCTCTTTTCGGCTCCGTCGCCTTTTTGTGCAGAGTTATCGTAGGACAGAATGTGGCATTGCCACGTATGCGAACCCAGCGACAGAAACAAAACGGAGACAGACAAACTGAAAGAAATGTGAGGAGGTTAACAAAACACATGTCGTTAACCTTATCTTATAGCGAATCTTACAACGAATTTTTCATTCGCCCCTTGTCATTGACGTAGACTCATCGCCATTGACGCCGCCTTGGCGCATCCAGGTGAGACGGAGGATATGAAAAGAAAAACGGAACAGGAGTGAATAAAATACATTGCCTGAATAACGATGTGCAAGAGCGACGGGACTTACTCTACTTTTTTGTCGTGCCGGGAACTCAGTTGAAACATGCAATTTGCATTAGTATATCGAAGCATTATACAGCGCATTCGCTCGCAGCCTTTACCGCCAGTCGATTAGGATGAGAAACAACAATTCAGCAGATAAAGACATTTTCGCTAAAACGGCATTGTAAGATAATTTCGCTGAATGGATCTGATCATTACTCTTGTGTGTTGACACAACATTTTAGTGCATTTTTATCGCGTATTTGATCATTTCTCTCACACTTCTATTTCCAAAATGTCCCCTTTGTGTGTTTTTTTGCTGCGTGTATCACTGCATTTTTCACTATTCTACTTGTTGGCAGCGGTGCGATTTGCGCATCATTTCTTATAGAAACGAAACATTAGTTTGTCAAAACGCTGGCTCCAGCGACACCCCTTGTTCACGAATATTCAAATGTGAAAAAAAATTTGCGTTCCCATCTACAGGGATGTATACAAATTAAAAAAGTTAATCGCACGTAAAATAATATTCGTGCATTTATTTCTCGTACTGAACATCCCAGAGTGACTCATCTTCTGCACGGTTAAGAAAATATTAAATTTAGAGGGGCATTAACTAGGCTGAGCCATCCATTCCTCCCTTAATATATAGCCATCAAATGTTTGTTGACGCGTTATGATGTAAACCAGCATAAAACGCCTTATGGCCGCTGCGTGCAGTTATTGCACAGCCAACAACTGTCACCTTCATAGGCCGCTGTGATCAGTGCTGGGCAGTATCGAAGATACATGTATCTCAGATACTATCTTAGGTACTCTTTATGTATGTGTTATCGTATCGCGATACGCCTCGCAAGACGTGTATGAGTGTCTGTATTTCCGATACATTGAAAAATGTATCGGTGTATCTTAAGATACAAGACACTGCGATAACAGCACCGCCGTGCGAAAAAAATAAATGCTGACTGAACTCCGCTTCTCAATCTGATACTGTTGCCGCTAAGCCACCAGAATAAACTAAAGGCAGTGATATTATTTTATCTTTCCGCTAGAGTTATCAAGCGAGGGCAGGCGATGAGCTCTGAGCGCCCCTTTTGATGGAGCAGAGCCGCGTGGTAGCGCTCGCAAGCGCGAACGTCTACGCCCAGCAGACCTTTCGTTTTCTCGGTTTTTTTTTTTCTTTTTTTAGTTGTGTCAGTGCCATGACACTTGGCTTTCAGCTACTGTCCCATTCGACGCACTCCAATGCAGGCGGCGTCTTTTGCACAAATTCTGATGCCTCTGTAGTGTCGTTGACTCGTTACCGAAGGTTCTCTTCGGTAATTGATTTCGTTCCATTGGTATCCTCCTCTTTGTCACTTGAGTCAGTAAATCGTCTAATGATCTTTTCTGCTATAAGTAATGATTTTGACTACAAAAAGTACCCGTGCACTTCGCTTAAAGTCTCTCCCCATAAAACCATGCAGCGTCGATGGAAGCTATAGTTAACGACAGCTGACCCCAAGCCGGAAACAAAAACCTGCCCCGGAATAACAGAGACCCAAAATTAGACAGTGACCACTGTTTGTTACCAGTGCGCGGACCTTTCTAAGATTGACATATATCTTTTGAACAGTTTTTCAAGCTCGTTTGTGGCTACAGCTTCTACTGCATTGCTTTTTTTTTTCACGAATGAAGTCTTCAGCCGCGACCATCCTACCATGAAAGGCACCCCGACATCTGGCGCCGACATGGCTGCCGGAAAGTTACGCCTAGTATTTCTTCAGTTGATGCAGATGACAACGATTGCTCGTGACGCCACAGCTTCAGCGGTGTGTCCAGCTCTGCAGGACATTTCTTCGACGCAAGACTTTTTCCATGACCTTCTTTGCCTTCCTGCGGTCCAAATACCACTCGACATGACGGCGCTGCCTGCGGTATCATCGTTCGGTTGCGGCCGGCAATGCAGCTGGCAACGCTGGAAACACAGAGACAGCGAAGCACTACAAAAGCACGCCCACCATTCAGCCACTTTGGGATCTGGCGCCGACATGGCTGCCGGAAACTTACGCCTAGTATTTCTTCAGGTTAGTTATTTTTATCTCCCTGTATATGGTAGACCATTTAAGAAACCGGCGCCAGATCCCAACGCTGTTCTTTGCTCAGTGCTTTGCTACATGTCGGCCTTGCGCGCGAATGCTGTCGCGTGTGGTCAAATGCTGAAAACGCTTTTGTTGTTGTCTGGAGATGTAGAACAAAATCCAGGCCCTCTATCGCCGCAACAGGAAAAGCAGATGTTCGACACCATCATGACGTTACCTTCGTTGCAACACTCACAGTCTGCAATTCTTGAGGAACTTAGCTCTATCCGAGCTAACCACGAAGCGTTTCAACAAAAAATAACAGAAGAACTACATTCAGTGCGAAAACAGCAACAGGCGCTTGAGAAGCAATTGGCAGATGTAAGTGACAGATTAACACGTGTAGAAGATAACACCCCCCTAGGTACCACAGGCAAAAAAAGAACTTGACCAACTTGCAGCTCAGATTGGAGTGCTTGCGCGCGCATGCAAGGCTATGCAGGATTGTCAGGATGACCTCGAAAGTAGGTCTCGCAGAAATAATCTTGTATTTTATGGCTTTCCAGACAATGAGAATGAAACGTGGGCACAATCGGAGGAAAAAGTTATTTCCTTTTGTTCTAGTAACCTACAGCTGAATATTGCCCCTGAAGCAATTGAACGAAGTCACAGATTAGGCCGATATACAACGGCGAGGAAAAGGCCCGTCATAGTAAAGTTCCTATCTTTTAAAGAAAAAGAACGTGTGCTGAAGGCTTCCGGCAAACTAAAGGGAACCGACTTTGCAATCAGTGAAGACTATTCACCAAAAATCAGGCTAGAGAGGCAAGAACTAATACAATACGCCAAAGAGAAGGGAGGAGATTTTAAGCTTCGTTTCAATAAGTTATTCATGAATGGCCAAGTTTTCCTGTATGACAGCGCTGCAGAAAGCGTTGTGCCTAGTCCTAGATAGCAACCACCTCAATATACCGTTCTACCGATAAAAGAATTAAGAAAAAATGAACTTACATGCATTGTAATTAACTGTCGCAGTTTAAAAAACAAGAAAACAGAATTTCTTTCGTTATTAGACATGACTAAACCCCACATAGTTTTTGGCACTGAATCTTGGCTCGATACCACCATCGCAGATCATGAATTCTTTCCTTCGACCTATGCAGTATACCGAAAAGACCGTACGACTCGCGGTGGTGGTGTTTTCCTACTGATCCATAACAGTATCAGTAGCGTTCGTATCGACACTGACAGTGACTTGTGTGAAACTGTTTGGTGTAAGATTATGCTGAGTGGTGGCTCAACTGTGGCTGTTGGTTCCTTCTACAGGCCTCCTGGCAATGCAGCACCCCAGCCTTTATTTACTTTAAGTAATATATTGTCAACTATAGACACAACATACGTAATGGTTGCCGGTGATTTTAACCTTCCTGGTGTTTCGTGGACGTCCTTCAAACCGATAGTCCACAGTGAGTCACTGCTACGTCGAGCTATCGAAGAAATCGTGAATGTTCATCAGTTATATCAGCTTGTGACAGCCCCCACGAGGGTGTGCAGTACTAGTGCAAACGTGTTAGACCTTTTTCTTTGTAATGATCAAACGCTTGCTTCCTCTGTTGTTACAATACCAGGTATTAGTGATCACGACGTTGTCCTTGTTAAAATGTCTTTCGCTGTAGCACAACAAAGAGCTTCAGTGCCACGAAAAGTGTTCTTGTATGAAAAGGGTGACTACGCTTCCATTTCAAGGTAACTGGTATCTTATTTCTCTGATTTTCAAGAACTATGCTTGCATTCTGACGTGAATGGCATGTGGAATGCACTGAAGACAAAACTGTTATCGCTAACTCAAACTTTTGTACCATCGCGACTCATATCAGCCAAACACCGAAATGATAAACCATGGCTGAATAAGGAACTTCGAGTGCTTATAAACAGAAGAGATCGTCTCTATCGCAAATATTGCCATACGTCAGACGTTGAAACATACAAACAGATGAAACTACTTGGCAAGAAGATAACCAGAGATTTGCGGCAAGCAGAGAGAGCATACTTAAGCGATCTAAGTAATAAGGTGAAAACAAACCCGAAACTCATCTGGAAGTACGTTAAAAGAAAGACTAAGGCTCCTGGTGGTATTCCTGGTATAAATGATGGTACTAAATACCTATCGGATAGCACAAGTAAAGCAGAAAGCTTTAACCAGTACTTTCAGTCGGTGTTTTCGGTGCCGTCAGTGGTTGAAACTACAACGTGCAATACAGTGACGTTATCGAAAATGGCAGAGATCGACGTTTCAGAACAAGGTGTTGCATCTCTTTTAAAAAACCTTACTGCAAACTCAGGATCAGGGCCAGATCACATTTCGAATTTCATTTTAAAAAACTGTGCCCTTTCCATTAGTCCGTTTCTTACAGCTGTGTTCAGGAAATCTTTATCGCAGGGTGCACTACCTGATGATTGGAAACGAGCAAATGTCATACCCATTTACAAGAGTGGTGACAAGTCGAGTACTTGTAACTATCGTCCTATTTCTCTAACGTGTGTATCCTGCAAAACTCTTGAGCATATCATATATTCCAATTTAGTAAAGCACCTTCAGAGCAACAATTTTTTCTGTCCGACACAGCATGGTTTCCGAAAAGGATTTTCCTGCGACACGCAACTAATAGAATTTACGCATGACATCGCTGCAACGTTAAATTCTGGTAGCCAAATTGATTGCATTTTCCTTGATTTTAGCAAGGCTTTCGATACTGTTACACACTCTCTCCTTCTACTGAAATTATCGTGTCTTAATATATCTGCTAACACACTGGCATGGCTACAAGCTTATCTTTCATGCAGGAAACAATGCACAATCATTGATAGCGCGTCATCGTCAGACGTAGACGTCATTTCAGGAGTGCCACAAGGCTCCGTTCTGGGCCCGCTTCTCTTTTTGATTTATATCAATGATATTGCTGAATGCGTGGACAGTCAAGTCAGGTTGTACGCAGATGACTGCTGCATATATCGTGAAATTAAGTGCACACAGGATTCCGAACAACTGCAGAAAGACCTCGACTTAGTAATAGCATGGTGCAGTACGTGGAAAATGAAGCTCAACGTGTCAAAGTGCAGTGTCATTAGGTTTACCAAGAAAAAGCAGCCCCTTCTTACAGATTACTGCACGCAACAGATACCACTATCCATTGTGAATGAATATAAGTATCTTGGCGTTGTCATCAACATCACACTATCATGGAATGATCACGTTCGCAGGGTATCAGTTAAAGCCAGTCGCGTGTTGAACTCTCTGCGACGCAATTTCAGAACCGCACCTTCTGTTCTTAAACAAGTTCTTTACGTGTTAAATGTACGCCCACTTTTAGAATACGCTTGCACTGCCTGGGACCCGGCCACTAAGGTAAATATTGATGCTTTGGAGCGCATTCAGAAACGTGCCGCCCGGTTTGTGACGGGTAATTACAACTTCACCAGAAGGTCAAGTGAAATTGTCAGCGCACTTGGATGGCCATTACTGTCCTCAAGGCGTAAATATATCAGACTATGTCTTTTCTACAACATAGTAAATAACAATACCGGTATCGATAAAAATAAATACATCAAACCACCAACCTACATCTCATCACGACGGGACCATTCTTTAAAAGTACGCGAATACAAATGCCAAACAAGTGCTTTTGCAAATACATTTTTTACGAAAACTATACATGAATGGAATGGTCTTCCGTCAAGTATTGTTACCGCGCCCAACACAGCGTTCCCTTCACTTCTAAAAAAGTATGTTGTTACCTAATGTCGCTTTTCGTCTTTTGTCAACATTTTTTCATTTAGCAAAGGCGGAAATGTCTAGCCCATCTATTTTGTGCATATTGTGTATGCTGGGATTTACCTATTTTGATTTGTGTTGTTTTGTACTGAGCAATTTCTTTTCTTTGACGTGTATGTACTTTTGATTTGTAAACCCCCCTACAACAATGCCCCTTGAGGGCGCTGTAGGTACATGTATAAATAAATAAGTATAAATAAAATTTCTTTTCGCTTCGATCGTTAACAGAAAGGTAACGTGATAAAAATGTAAGCCTAACGGTATATACATAAAAATATAAAGTGCGTACCACATCTGTCTGCAGCCCATACAGAAACCTCGCCATTCGTTTTGACGGCGCTGCAAAGCAGCTGGCGCAGTGATAAATTTCATCCAACAAGAGCATGATAAATGCTATGGCTCGATGAGGGTTGTCGCACTTTCGGGCTGTATTATCTTTGCTACCAATTCAAGATTTTTCTTTTGCACTTCTTATGTTCTGTTGCTTGAAGTAGAGCGGCGACTGGACATTGCTATGGGTCTAAAGTTGTTCAAAACGATTAAAGTTGCATTAGTTTCTCGACATTAAAGCGTGAACCTGTCTGAACAGACCAACCGGTAGGTAGGTAGGTAGGTAGGTAGGTAGGTAGGTAGTAGGTAGGTAGGTAGGTAGGTAGGTAGATGCGGGGGAGGAGGTTGGGGCTCGGCAACGACTTTCTCGTTTTCGGGTGTTTCGTTATGAAACGAACAGATCCCGTCGGTTCTAACAATGAACACATCGTCAGCAAACGCGGCTTTCTCGAAGCCGGTGAAATTCTGCTGGATGCTAAGAAGCGCTTTCGCCCACGTTCCTCTTCCGCTAAGCGCATTAATTGCAGGCTTCGACAGCGAAAGAAATACGCGCAGTGAAACACAACACTTGTTGCCTTCGCTTCTCCTGAAAGTTTTTTTTTTGTTACCTCGTCTTTTCTCTTTTCCGCCTTTATTATTTTCTCAGCCTCCACCAGTTCAACAATAGGCGGCGATTAGTCGCAGGCCAGCTGGTAGAATCGGTGGAAGCCAAGGACGTCGTGTTTACGCATCGCCCACCTGTGCGCCGCTATTTCTGCGTGCGCGGCGGCGTTATTGCTTCAGCCACCGTCGAGCACCGCCCGCCAGGCCTTGTTGTTGTTTTCCTTATTTTATATTATTCTCGCTTTCTGCGATGGACAAGAGAAAGAAAGCAATATTACGAAGAGCAAGCAGCCATTGTTTATCGCTCGGTGCATGCATAATAAATATTGCGATCTCGTCATTACACGCAAGGCCGGCCTCTTCCCATAAGCATTGCAAATGTAGATTAGGCAAGCACCGGCGCCGTACGTGTCTCGATCATTTTATTTCCTTCCGAATCCCAGTTCTGGCATTACAGGTTAGACTGCACTACATTTGCTTCCATTGATATCATTCGGGAGACAATAAACAAGACTGCCCTAGGCGGGCTCTCAGACATCGTTTTAGTGTCTTCCAGAACCCGAATGTTGTTCATATAGCAGACATTCTTTAAATGTGTCTTCCACTTTTCGCTTCTTTATCCGGTCATAACACCGCTCAGTTTCTCACTTACACCTCTGAGATGGCATCAAATTCCAGCCCGTAACATGTATATTCCTATTAACGTTCCGCAACACGCAAGCTCTGCCAGCACTGGAGCTCTCTGCTAGCAAATTAAGTATGGTGGGGTGAAAATTTGGTGGATCCAGTGGAAAATGCGGTAGAAAAAGGGGTCGACAAACGTGCGAAACACAAGTTTTCCTAACGTTTCGGCAGGAGGGCTGCCTTCGTCAGAATGAATAACGAACGCAGGCGCACCTGCCGGAACGTTAGGAACACTTGTGTTTCGTACGTTTGTCGACCTCTTTTTCTACCGTGTGTACACACACACACACACACACACACACACACACACGCACGCGCACACGCGCACACGCGCACACGCGCGCGCGCACACACACACACACACACACACACACACCACACACACACACACACACACACACACACACACACACACGCACACACACACACACACACACACACACACACACACAGGGTATCCCAGCTATCACGCAGCATGATTTAAAAAAAGAACGGGTTTACGCGAAGCAAACCTACTACATATTGTTCCTAGTACATCTGAGTAGCCACTGCTATTTTTTTCGTCAATGGGGTTTAATTAGTCATAATTCTATTTTTACTTCGACAAACACTCACTTAATTGTCAAAATATCAATGAGGCGCATCTAGACATGTTGAGATGGCATCTAACTACGCCATTTTCAACAGCTTGCTAATTGCGCGCTTATTTTTTTCGTTTGATCAAGAAAGCCCGCGAAATATGAAAAGTGACGGGTGACTAGGTCGCCGCGCATCGGAAACCAGCGCCCTCAAACAAGCTCGCTATGAGGTAACAACTATCAAGGAAAAAATGCAGAAAGAAGAAATATATATATATATGGATCGCCCAATGCACCACTCCCCGGCCGAAGAAGTGCACCCCTTGGTTTTACAGACTCAGGCCTGTAATCAGAACAGCACTCCTGCCGCGTTATCAAAGAGAAGAGTCGGCCATGAGATATGGGTTATGATGGTGTCGTACTATCTAACGGAATGAATCGCAGCGAAATTGCGACGCATATTGTTGGCATCCGATCTGTACCCTTGCCAAAATACGGAACGCTGTATCTGGCCACGGACAACAGGCAAAGCGCTTGTTTGCACTGCAGTAAGCTTATCTGAGGGCGCTGGTTTCTTTCCCTGGTGGGAGCGTAGTCACGTGTTATTTTTTTACATCTCGCGGGCTTTCTTTATCAACTGGAAAAAAATGAGCACGTAATTAGTACGTTGTTCAAAATTGCGCAGTTAGATGTCGTTTGCACATGCCCAGATATGCCTCAATGACATGCTCATAATTACGTGGGTACTTGTCGAGTTATAAATATAATTAGACTAATTAATTAAACCTCATTAACGAAAAAAAATTACACCATTTCCCGCTAAAGGGGACCATGAGGCGATGCGAAGCCGGTGCACTTGCCCGATCGCGTTCCGTTGGCGTTCTTTGGGCATGCTACCGACATCGCGTCGTGGAACGCGAAGAGGAACGCTACGCGCGTCTTGTCTTCCCTCTAGCCTGGCCGTTAATTCTCACAGGGCGAGCGGGGAACGCGGTCAGCAGGCGTGCGAGAGGGGGGCAGCGTAGGAGAGGAGAGAGGGGGAGGGGACGCGCATGCGCTGGTGCTCATCGCAGTGTTGCGCTGGAGAGAATTTCGGCATGTCTAGCCCGCATTTCAGAGGAAGAGTGGAAAGCGGGAGGGGAGATGGAAAGTGGAGAGGGGGAAATGGGAGAGGGGAAGTGGAGAGGGTATGCGCATGCGCAGTAAGGGTGGTCACGCCGCACACCACCACCACCACCGGATTGAACTCCGCCATAAGATACTTCGCATCTAAAAATTAGCAGTGGCTACTCCAGTGTTCTAGGAACATTACAGTCGGTTCGCTTCGCGTAACGTGATTCCTCTTTTATTAAGTCGTGCTGCGTGATAGCTGGGACAACCTGTGTACGTGCGTGCGCGTGCGCGTGTGTGTGTGTGCGTGCGTGCGTATATATATATATATATAGTGACAGTAAGCCATAAGGGCTTGTGGCGGCATAGTACGACGCCGCTTCTGCGCCTGCGCGCAGCGTCGACGATACTTAACTGAGCGCCAGTGTGATAAGAACACTCTCGCCCGAGAGAAGACAAAAACGGTGTGTGCTCCCGCATTCAGTTGCTCTTTTTACGTCATTCGTGTGGACGCATTAAAGTTATGTGTACCCACAGGCTTAATATACTCCTCATCTTGTTTGCATGTTCCGCGGAAGGATCGTCATCGCGCCCTGAAGGCACTCTTTACCGCGTTTAAGGGGCGGGCTTAATGCTTCGTTGTTCAGAATGGCTGTCAGTTGGGCTTGTTGGTTCATGATCTTGAGGGTTGCGCTCTGTGTGTTGTCGTCTCTTCTTTTAGTCCCTGTCTCGTTTGCGCGATTCAACCCTCAAGAACTTCGTTGTTCGTTTACACCGACTCACGCGCTTTGTGGTATCTAAGATATTTTTCTCTGAAAATTTATTTCCACCAACATCATTATGACCTTTACGCCACATGTGTGCTAGCCTTTTGGAGACGCCTCTATGACACGTGATCGCGGTCTGCCGGGTGCACAGCTTCCTTTATGCTTCGTCTTATCCGCAGTGGCTGCTTAGATCTCCCCAGAGAAAGCGGTCCAGACACGAATTGGTACGTCGAGGGCTTACACTATCCACTAGGCTCAGACGAATATAGTCTTCGATGTACTGCAAATGCACTTCGAACCATCAGCAACTTTCCCACAACAACAGTTTCGCCTGTAAAGCGTGCACTGCCGCAGTGCGATGCTTATTGCAAAAATGCCGACTTTACAAATTTTAGCTACTTCTCAAGCAGAGGCCGCCCAAAATTTATCTCCGTGTTACGCTAATATAGTGGTGTCTTTACTGTACCGTTTAAATCAATTTCTTTCAATAAAAATCGGATGCACGTAAGTCTTTTTTTTCTTTCGTTTTTTTGTGTTTTGTACATCAACTTTTGTACACTCTTCATGTTTGTGCATTTGCGGTGTAGTTTGTGCATTTGTGATAAATGTGTATCGTAGTCTGTTCAGAAACATAAAATGCTCCAATTTAACCGATCATTATTTTCTTGCAGTTAATAAACGGAGTACGGTTAGCCGTCTGCGTGCGAGCTGTGCCATGCACGCGGGTAGCTGCTCTGCTGGCAGCTTGCACTTCAGCAGGAAACGGGGTGCGTTAGAATTCTCTAAATTGCGCTGTTACTCCCTGCCATTTGATGGGGCATCATCAGAGTGTTTTTTGTTAACAGTAAAGCAGTGTTAACAGTAAAGCAGTAAACCGCATGCCACCGGCAGAAAAAGATGCAATACGAGCAGTTGCCTTTCCCAACTCCCAGAGGCCACGAGTAACAGGCGCTGTAAAACCATGGCGTAAAACATCGTTTGTCATATACAATGTAAGGAGAAGCAAACAATTTTCTCATTAAGAGCTATAAGTTGGGCTAATTGGTTTCTGCTAAGATTTATCTTTGCTAGTTCGAAAAAGCACACACCGATTAAAAGGGACAAACGCTGCCCTTTTAATCTCTCCCTTTTAATCTTAGTGTCCTCCTTGCGCTAGCAAGTATGAATCTTACTATCCTTTAGGTTTGGTACTATTTTTTCAGTGTTTGCGTTAGTTAAACCCTCAAACCAGGCAAGATCTTGCAGCCCATATACGAAGGACATCAGCTGCGAATTGTCTCCTGCCTTGCTTTGCATTCAGTCGCACACCCGTTCTGCCTTATCTCGCACGACTATCGTGCGCGATCAACTGATTTCGCTTCGTTTTGTGCATTTTCGACTAACCAAACGGAAATAGCGTGTGGCTGAAACGCGCGAAATCCTGAGGGGCTCAACGCTTAGCGCTGACATGGTCCTCTTGTTTTAGGAAGGAATAAGTGGCGAGTAGGAACTAGCCCCTGTTAGAAGGGTACAGTGAATGCAAGAAAGGCACCGCCCTCCCGTCTTTGAGCTCGTAGGGGGATAGGAGCCCTTTAAGAGTTATGTTTTCTCTTCAGATAAGTGTTAATTTCATTAACATGGTTCAGATAGCTCTGGAGATACTCTGCTTCTAATGTGAAGTTCAGTTCCACGTTGACGTCTTTCGCAGACTGATTCACTTGACACTTTGGGCAACCAAGGAGAAAAATAATGTTTATTGCTAAGCGTACGCCGGAGAGTATCGATAACACCACTCTGCCCATTGAGTATGGCGTTATCAAGGGGCACCGGCGTCCTCCTCTTGTGCGGAAGTACGCCGAAGAAGAGATAAACAGGCGATCGTCAAAGGGGTTTATCTGAATGGAGGCTGCCTCCAGGACAACGAAAACCTCAAGAGAGCGGTGCAGAGCTAGCTAGTTGCATGGGGAAGCCAGCTATTATCACATGGTAGCCACGGCGATTTCCTCGGCATGTTCTTGTTAAAGAGCTCATCCGCCTCTGTCTTCTATATATACAAGCCGCCCTGGCGGATCTTATTGCGATTTACTAAGAAAGAAGGCGCCTTTACGTATATTAAAGCGTTAGATGCCTCATCAACCTTGAAAATTGACCGGGGGCGTCGGCGGCGTCGGCGTCAACACGAATGATGCAGAAAATCTTCACGTGATGACGTCATCACGACGTCACATGATCGCCAAAATTTTTGACGTCATCATGGCATCACGTAACGTGACGCCCCATGATGACGTGACGCCCCATGATATCGTCGCTTAGTCAAAGGTTGACAGATCACGGAGGCAGTGCAAAAACCACGTTAGGTGCAGAAATGTTTCGGAGGTAGGCGGTGGAGGATCAATACATTGACTGGGAAGAAAAAAAGGCAGTTTTCGCCTTCGAGTCGTCTTAGGCGAATGCATAAGAGACTGAGTTTTTATTTAGCGGTTCAGAAATTGACGCAGCACTTTTCGCCATGCCGTGCGTAACTAAGAAAAAAGCTGTTTGTCAAACAGTTGAGCTAAGGCCGTCTTGAGGGCCCAGTTGATACATGTTACTGCGATGAAACAGCGCGAGAACGGTACGGAGGAAGTTGAGCTAAGTTCGGCCGATGTCATATAAGGTATGTCGAATTATTAGTAGTTGTGAAGTCCCTTCGAACGCTAACATCAGTTCAGATAGAAACTTCTGGCGGTGAACTTGATTGCTTCAACAGCACTATCATCCACAAAACGCTTATCACCTCGACCATACATGAAACGAGAATTCGAAAAGGAACAGATGGTTCCTTGCCATAATACTGTGATATGACACGCCACGTATACAGTATACGCAGTGACACAATACACGATAGATAGCGATGTCCATGTGTCGTTTTTTCTTCCTTTGTCCTCGTCCAGTCACGCAGCACGTGGTAAACCAGGCTCTAAAGCTGCAGAACATTTTAATCGTTTAATGGCGAAAAACAAACGCGCATAATTATTATTGCAGAATCTACATAACACAGGACTGCATGTGTCTAGTTTATATTACCTCTTTTCTTAAATTTTTACCTTGTATTTCTTGCGAAAGCCACCTTCCTTTTCCAACAAATGACGTTTGTCTATGCCTCCGCCCCCCCCTTCCCTTTCCCACCCTCCCCTATCTGTAGTGTTTACAATAAAGCCAATGCAAATTGGTGGAACGGAGAGGGTGCCACAGCCCAGGCACGTAGGCAAGGGGGGGGGGGCGCGGGGGCCCGCTTCCCCCCCCCCCCCCGAAATTCGTCCGGCCTTCTATATTCCCGGGCAACTTTTGTTTTATTTTGCCATGGAAATACTTTCTTTCGAACAATTAGGCCTTGCCCCCCCCCCCCGAAAAAAAATCCTGGCTACGTGCCTGCCACAGCCTCTGAGCGCACGTTCCTTATCGACGTTTACTCGTCTGGTGTCTCGAATAACGCTGGCCTACGGTAAACTGACAACGCTCATCTTCAGCGCTTTGCCAAATAAACTTCAACTGTAGTGTATGGTTCATGGTGCCCGGTTTTCAATGAACCCTGCCAATTTCAACTGGTGAGCATATCGCGCAGCTTTTCATTTGCATACTGAGTAAGCTTTTGCATGACGAGAAGGCCAAACGTGTCACATTTTAAAATAGGTACTGCGCGCTCCTGTAGTTCGTTTAAGGTCCCAAGTGCTATTCAGAACAAAGAGAGTAGCTGACAGTGTGAGTTGATTATTTCCTTCAAAGGAGAGCGGATGACCTGTCAACGACGCCAGCTGCTGCTACTTCGAAATATTCGACAAAGAAGAATAAGAAAAGCGTCAATTTTTCAAAGAGACGGTCAATAGAAAAGCGAGTTCGCGCGAAGCATGAAAGAGGAAAACAAATTTTATCAGTGCTACTTGTGGCGTGCTTATAGCGTCGACGTTCGCAAAGTACATGGGTATTTTCGTGCGCGGCGTTTTTATCAAGAATATCCCTTTGAAATATTAGAAAGTTTTTGAAAATATGTAAAAAGCAGGAGCACTTTATGCTGCAAGTTCTTCCTCCAAGCGTCCACGCTCTCCCCTACAAAAGCACCGACCTCTCAAAGCCCTTAAGTGTGTGGGACCTGGCCTTTTGCAATCCTTCCATTGTTTCTTCACCATTGCTTCGATAAACAGGTCTCCGTCGTGGCGTACCACTTCCAAAAAAAAAAAAAAGTCGGTGTCGTTCCCCGTATAGAATGATATTTCTTCCAAGAGCTCTTTGTGAACCAGGATGAAAACGGTAAGCGCTGTCGACGATGCCCGAAAGCGACGGATGGCGCGTCAGAGCCGGGCCGTTGGGGATGCGCTTGGTCAAGAAAGTATCAAGACGAAAAAAAAAAATCGAAAAACCCAAGGATCTTTTAATGTTTATGGCGTTGAAACGAAAGCTAAAGAAATTTTCGTTCTTCGTGTCGATGTCGCACCCCATGGCCGGTCTGGCCCTGAGCGCTGTCAACACTGCAGCGCACGTGTGGCTTCCCGATCATGCCGAGGTTATTTGGGAAGCAGAGCAAAAAAAAAAAAAAAAAAAACGCATGCGTCTCAACGGAGACCGCATCCTTCGCTTAGCCGCACTGTCGTTTGTTGGTGCGTAGACGTACTGAAGGGCTGTATATATTGCAGTGTGGCAGGATATATATCATAACAAGCAAACTCGAGAAAACGTTAAGGACCACGTGCAGCGTGCAATGGAACGGAAAATGATACATCGTAAGACAGTAGAATGGGTCAGACAACAATCTGGTGCACCTGTCATTCTAGTCGACATTAAGCGACACAAGTGCACCTAGGCCGGCCACGTCATACGTACGACAGGCTGCGGTTGTTTACTTAGAGCGATGGAGTGCATACCAAGGGAAGGGAAAAGCCGTGGACGGCAGCGAGTTAGACGGAGCGATTAAATTAAGAAGTTCACATGCATAAAATGGAATCAGCTCGCGCAAAATATGGTAATTTGGAAATCAGTGGCAGTGGCATTTGTCCTGCATTGGACACATACGTTGGCGACGTCACTGATGAGTCGACTCACTCAGAATCAGATCGACCCGTGAGTCAGAGTTTGAGTGAGCGCTAAGCGCAAAATATATTTCTTGTGTGATCTCCACCTTTTATTGCAGACCTACGATTGAACGTAAGAATACGTTGAGGTTCTGGGAGGTGGCTGGCCCAGAACTCCTCAGAGCCGAGGCTGAGGCACCAAGGAGCACGTCTTTACTATTCCGAGTATCGAGGCCGCGACTGCCGGTCAGCGGCCGCTGACCGCGAGCCGCGAGCCCGTCTGTGTCCATCGTTCTCTGCTACCATTGGCGCGCTCGCGGCTGCCGCTTCCATAGTGTGTGTGTGTGTGTGTGTGTGTGTGTGTGTGTGTGTGTGTGTGTGTGTGTGTGTGTGTGTGTGTGTGTGTGTGTGTGTGTGTGTGTGTGTGTGTGTGTGTGTGTGTGTGTGTGTGTGTGTGTGTGTGTGTGTGTGTGTGTGTGTGTGTGTGTGTGTGTGTGTGTCCCTCTCTGCTTTCTTTCTTTGCACTTCTTTCAATCTCCCCCAACCTCTTCTCCTGTGCAGGGCAGCATAGTGGTTATGCTAAACTGGTTAACTCCCCTGCTTTTCCTCCAGTTTTCCTTCCTTCCGTCCTTCACTCCGTCTATCGGTTTTTTTTTCGTTTTCTCCCTGTGATTAAATATACATTGGTATCCATTCGCCAAACTAGCAATGGTTCTTCAGAACGCCGGTCAATGAGTGAAGTCCATGTCCACTCTACCTGTGAGCACAATTTGGAGAAAGAGAGAAGAAACTTGATTAGGGGCGAAGCTCCTTAAGCCGTGGATCGTGCGTCCCCGATATATGTAGTAGCCACCTCTCGCTTGGTTCGTGGAGTGTCCGCTAGATGGCGGTACTTGTATATGATGAAAACACGGCTCAAGGCCGGCTAGATAACTGAGGACGACGAAGTGGGAAGCTCGAGCAGCAACCACGATTTCTCTGAGGAAGACGACGCTCGGGTCTTCGGTTCTTCGGACGTGTCTTCGGTTCTTCGGACGGTTCGGACACCTCGGGTCTTCGGTTCTTGTGTGTGCGTGCGTGTGTGCGTGTGTGTGTGTGTGCGTGCGTGTGCGTGTGCGTGTGTGTGTGTGTGTGTGCGTGCGTGTGCGTGTGCGTGTGTGTGTGTGTGTGTGTGTGTGTGTGTGTGTGTGTGTGTGTGTGTGTGTGTGTGTGTGTGTGTGTGTGTGTGTGTGTGTGTGTGTGTGTGTGAGAGAGAGAGAGAGAGAGAGAGAGAGCCGGGAACCATATAATGGAGGAACGACACATTATATGGTACCCGGGTCTGTCGTTTATTTATTTCTATTTGACGACTACTGTGGGCACGTGGTCTAAGCAGGGAGGGCAACAAATGGTACATATGATGTAAACAACCTTGATAAAGCACAAAACAACGATAGTAATACGAGATAAGGATGTGAATCCAAATATACAATTCCAGTCGGTTATAGTTCGAGGGACAAAAAAAAGAATAATCATGTGCTGTTTGTTCTTGCGGAGTACGGTGTTAATGCATCGCGTTTGTGGTTGGTATTTTACATTACTCTTGAAGTAAGCAGGGACAGTTCAACAGACACCGGGATAATTCTTGAGGTTCAAACCTTTAGTACGCGCAAAAAACTACTCGTACATAGCAGACTCAAGTGAAGTGATAAAAGTTATTTTCACGTGTCAGTCTAGGTCCTTCAAATGAGCTCTTGGTATTTTAGCGATGAAATCTATGTGGACACATTGTGCGCACACACTGAGGGTATACGCACAAACAAACAAAAATCAGAGTATTGTTCTGACAAAATGTGCAAAAATTATATGCGCAGTACAGTTTAAAGACAATGATTAAATATGAAAAAAAAAAGTTATTTTCAAGTAAGGCAGGAACATTAATACTGGAAATTGCTCTAATTAATCGCTTGTGCGTTTTCTATAATATTTTTTGGTTCTCTAATTTTGCGAGCGAGTGAACAATACTAAGAGCATAGAAATATCATTCACTGAAATCCACACTTCTCGCATCAAGCGTTTTGGATAAGCTAAAGAGTGCCTGACCAATCTTAAAGTATCATCACCAAACACACTATTTAGTAGCACAAATTCGTTAAAAATATGCATGCGACAGGTGGAAGATAACCCGATCCTACACATAAATAGAAACGATACACAAAGCCTGCCGCGGGCTATTCATTAAGTCAGTGAAATGAGTCACTAGCTAGCCGTGACAAAAATTATATATTTTTTTTCTTTTTTTCTCGAAAGGACAGCCAGCCACCTTCCTCGCTGTTTCCGCCTGTCCGAAGATGCTTCAAAGAATCTCGCTGACGGAACATGGCAGGAATGTATTTTTTGCGGGAACAGCCCAGGCCTTCGGTGCGTATCGCCCCGAGTTGAGAAGCGTTCGACCAGGCTAGAGAGAGAGAGAGAGTGAGAACTACTCCGGCTTGCATGCGCGAGCACGGCTCCGCGCCGGCACGCTCATGCAAACGAGCTGCTTCTCCTCGGAAGGAGGCAATCATAAATGCCTCGCTCAGCCTAATTCGGGGCGACTGCATTTGCATACACTGGAAGGCGCGGCCAACAAGAGTACGAGACATCTGCTGTGCAGCGCCGCACGCGTAGCGGAATTTCGCCGGCGATATAAGGCCGTCATCCTTCGCCCACTCACCCTCGGCTTCTCCTCGCGGCGCTACGCGGTGCACATACGTCCTTTCGGAGCCGCAACAAGATTGTAGCTGCGCTTTCTTCTTTAGAACCACACTTCTCGGGCTTCTTCGCCGCTCATCTGCTTGAAAAAAAAAAAAGAAAATTCGCTTTTTTACGGTTACGTGAAAACAGTCGAAAAAATCGAGTAAGCTGCGTCTTTTTCCTTTTTTTTTTTGCTATTCTTATTTCTCAAATGCCTTGAACATTTATGTAAGTACAAAAATGGATGATGAAAGATACATTCGGTGAGCGAAAATGGTTTGAATAGGTATTTTTTTAAAACTGCATTATTAACAAAGAAAAACGGTGTAGCTGTCGCCGTGCAAACTCCGGCAACAGCTCCTTTGTTTTCTTTTTTTTTGGTTCTTTGTTCTTTTTGTATTTCAGTAAGAATATACGAAGGATACAGGCTGTGCCGCTCTACAAGAGTATTTATTAATTCTGATAAAAATAGGTGAAGAGCAGTTGTCGCCATTTTCTGGCGACGGCTACCTCTGGCGATCCAATATTAAATGGCAAAACGATATATATATATATATATATATATATATATATATATATATATATATATATATATATATATATATATATATATATATATATATATATATATATATATATATATATATATATATATCGAACATAAGGTATTCGGCCCATTGACTTGTGGGATTTATAGAGAAATTTGGCTGCTCAATCAATCAGTAATATTATGACGAATAAAATTGGCAGCATAACCGAAAGACGAAGCCCTGAATGTAATGGATAAGATTTTAATGGTGTGTTCGCTTTCCTCGCAAGTATTTTAACAATACGTGGAAGCGAGACGCATGGCGCGATGTATTATACGAGATAACTCCTGCTGCGTAGTGCGTACAGCGCTGTGACAGGTAGCAGATGTGTTACAACGCAGGCATCACAGTAGTGTCACATTTCCCTAAAGAATTGGACGGGAGCGACACGGAAAGCCGTCGGCGTGTTTCAGTGTCCCAAGGAAGTTTTTATCACAGCAGTGACAGCTGTTTTTTGTGTACCACGTTCCCATATTGCACAGTTATTTCGGCTTGACTCATTCCTCCCCCAGTTCGGTTCACATCAGCTCAGCCAACCCCGTCCCCCCTCACTGTGCAAATCGGACGCCTGCTCCTGTGTGCGCCATACCATAATATGCATACAGCTTTATAGAGGATACGAATGTCTTCATTTAGTTTCGTAGCTTTCGCAGTCTCTCTCTCTCTTTCACGCTCTCTCTCTCTCTCTGTCTCACACACATGTATTTGTTACGGAGAACAATGTTGAGTCGACTCGTGGACTCGTGCTTTCACTTTCTTCTCGAGCACACCTGTGTGTACAGCGCCATGCAGCCTTCTGATAAGGTATGACCTGTTTCTTAGCGCAGAGATAAAAAGAAAAGACTAAACAGGCCACAGTCCTTGGCCGCAGGCGTTGCTCCACCAGAGAGCTTACGCTGAGTCGTAAAGCAAGCCTTCGTTAAGACATCGCGTGCGAACGAGGGAAGCTGCGCCAGCAACGTAGGAAAAGCGGCGTAACACTCGTCCTACGGCCTCATTTGAATAATTCGAAATTAGCCCGTGGGTCGACTTTGTGGTGAAGCATTAAGCGCACGCCTCGGCGGCTAAGACAACATCAGTAGCACGTGGCGTGCAACCCTCTACTGGCATTCCCCGTGTTCGCAGAGAGAATGCATGCAGATGGTGCACCCCGCTGCCTTTGTTAGCCAGCAGCGCTGCCCGAAGCAAATGAGCCCTCCCGGCCGCGCCGCATTGGTGCTGCTTTGGACACGTTGCCTTAAACATAAGTTTATAAGGTGCCTGGAAAAACCGCCATAAAATGTTATGAGCGGCGACACGTGCGGCGTCCGCTGTCTTCGACATGACTGCGCACTGAGAAGGATGAGATGAATTTGTGCACGAGGGCTAAGCATGTTTCGCGCGCTTGACGCCTTTGAAGACATGATTTAGCGTGGTCTGGGGCCGATTTTTCAAAGCTATTTTGCTCATGAGTGTTTGTTACCCGCTGCGGTGGTGCTGTGGTTATGGTGCTCGACTGCTGACCGGAAGGTTGCGGGATCGAATCCCTGGCGCGGCGGCCGCATTTTCGATGGAGTCAAAATGCTACAAACCCGTGTGCTTAGATTTAGGTGGGCGTTAAAGAACCCCATGAGGTCGAAATTTCCGCAGCCCTCCACTACGGTGTCTCTCATAATCCTATGGTGCTTTTGGGACATAACGCCAATCCTCGGGACATAACGCCAACATAGTGCCAACCCTCGCGACCACGCCCTTATGATCAAAGTTCGCAGTTGCTGCTCGAGCGACGCCCAAAAGGCGCCCCTTTAAGCTCCTGCAAGCTTCAAGCTCCAACCATTTCTGGCGCTCTTGGCTGTGTCACTATGGTAATATCGAACGACCGAAGCTCCCTATTGGGATATCTTATAAGTACAAACACCGTAATAAATCATCAATAAGTTCTTCAAGACCAAGAACAATTGCAAAAGCAAGGGAGCTTATTCTGCGCCCGCGCGCGTGTGTGTGTGCGCGCACCATGGCACTATACTGTTGACTTACGCAACCGCGCGACTCCGAAGGCACGCAGTGCTTCCAGGGTTAATTTTCTTCTCGCTGACCGACTGCACAAAAGTCCTCTCTGAAAGTTATAACTGTGCAGGAAGAATACAGTAAAAATTTTTTCGGGGAATATGGATATTTCTCTTACTCGAGCGTGTCGCCTTCTTTGATCTTGGGTACATTTTTACTTTATTGTCCGTCACCCCTACGCAACTCAGTAGAGGTTCATATTAGGAAGGTGTTATATTTTTTCATAGCCTGGGCGCCTTTTTTGTGTGCTGAGGCAATAAAAGGGGCTCTTTTGTTGCTTTCATTTGCCTATCCCACTTTCAAAGCGTTTCTCTTGCCTTTCCTTTGTCCAATCGCGCTTTCAACAGACGGTTGCAATCTGTCAGGTGGTGACAGCAGGGATCGTTGTTTTTGTTTGGCTAGCCTGCGCATGTCTGGTCCCATTATATTTGTACGTAGCAGTAAAGCGGGGTCATGATAATAAAAAAAAACAATCCAACAAAAGCTCCAACATGTGACATCCTATGAAAGCGCAGAAAGCAATCTTCCTGGAAGGTTCCTAGAGCAAAACACAAAGTGCTGCGATGCTCACTCGATGACGCAGCTGGTTTCCCCGATCTCCCCATCTCCCTCCCTCTCAGCGAGGCATACTGAAGAGAGGGACAGTGCCAGCGGAGGGATCAAGAGCCTTGATTAACCTGCCGGCGCAGCGCGAATGCATGCAGGCGCTTGTCTTTTTCTTGGCTTACCTGTCTTGTGTAATCATCGTTCATGTTTTGTCTTTTAACGCCTTCTACCGTGTAGGTGTCGGCTCGTGCTTACTTATAGTTCGAT
The DNA here is from genome assembly GCF_013339695.2 of Rhipicephalus sanguineus. Lineage (NCBI taxonomy): Eukaryota > Metazoa > Arthropoda > Arachnida > Ixodida > Ixodidae > Rhipicephalus > Rhipicephalus sanguineus. Next base: position 20,807,174 of record NC_051177.1, on the reverse strand, counting down.
ATTCATTAGTCTGCTTAGTTCCCGCTCGACCGCTGCACTGTTTCCGGGCTTTCCTGCGAAGCTGGGGATCAGCACGCTGCTCTTTCGCTGTTTGCGTTACCTTCTCTTCTCTTCGAGAGACATATTCGTTTGACATAAGATATTGCTATTCTTGAATGTTATTTTGATATCTTTTTATATCAGCAAAATGAACTGGGCAAAATGTGGCCTACCAATATTATTCGAAAATCTCATTTCTTATATAGCAGCACATGTCGATGAAAGAGAAACTCCTAACAACACTGATCAGCTGCACTCCTTTTAGGCTGAGGAAAGAAATAGTCGTGGTAGGCGCTCTGCCTTTTATATGTGTAATACCCCTGTCACACTGGCGAATTGAGCGCCATTCTCAGCGAGTGCACTTACGAGCACATAGTGTCACTTTGGTGGGGCACTGTTACAAAAGTAAGAGAGGTGTATTCCTTCTGCCAGTGGTTATTGTCGCAGCGTCGATAAGGAGGGACATGATAGAATAAAGTCTACAAACTAGATATCCACTTATGATGCCGTTTTTAGTAAAAGGCAGATTTAAAATTACATCCTCTGTTTATACATTAATCTGCGTCAAGAAAGAACGTGTTTGCGTGATTTATTTTGCGAAGAGCAAGCAAAAACAGACGTGTAGCAACCGCATTAACTTCATTACGGATGTACAAATGATGTTATCGACGGGTGGAACGGCAGGCATAGCGACATGATTTCGGCTAGCTCTTTCCTCCCTCAATAGCATCACCAGGCATCACACGAAGCGGGATCGGGGGTGGCACGACTCTCTGAACTGGGCTCGGGAAACCAAATGACGACCCTAGACCAAGCCCGGCAAGCCGCAGAATCCACTGGCGCCTTTCCGGCAAGCGCCACCCAACATTGAGCCACGCAGACTTTCTTATAAGAAAAAATTGCAGCATATCCACGGGGTGAATGATGATGAGTAGGGCGAAGCTCCGGAGGGCATCATCGGTAAACCGTGAATACGAGTAATTCGCACCATTAAAGTAAACACGTGAGAAATGTTAAACATCAAACTTTTATTGTTGGTTTCCGTGGTCCCGTCATTATCACCGCTTTGTGATCGGTGAAATGTTTTCATAACATCACATCTTTTCATCATATTTCATCATACTACAAGTATAGTTTTATAACATCTCGCATCTGGCATCTCGCATCGGCTGCTCAGCAGTCACCTGTGAAGCGCCGGTGGTGGCCATTTCTCCTGATGTAGGGCTTGGCTGGAGAAGTTCCAGAGGGATGGCCTCGGGACTAAGGCCTCGCAGTCGGCGACTGTAGCGGTGGACAGGAGTATCCACTGCAGGAACGGGTTGCGGGATCGGACTGGCAGAACCGCTTCGTGAAGGGGTGGTATCAGGCGTTGAAGTCCGAAGAACCGAATACCCGAGCGTCGTATTCCTCATAGAAATCGTGGTTGCTGCTCGAGCTTCCCACTTCGCCGTCCTCGGTTATCTAGCCGGCCTTGAACACGTCCGAAGAACCGAAGACCCGAGCGTCGTCTTCCTCAGAGAAATCGTGGTTGCTGCTCGAGCTTCCCACTTCGTCGTCCTCAGTTATCTAGCCGGCCTTGAGCCGTGTTTTCATCATATACAAGTACCGCCATCTAGCGGACACTCCACGAACCAAGCGAGAGGTGGCTACTACATATATCGGGGACGCACGATCCACGGCTTAAGGAGCTTCGCCCCTAATCAAGTTTCTTCTCTCTTTCTCCAAATTGTGCTCACAGGTAGAGTGGACATGGACTTCACTCATTGACCGGCGTTCTGAAGAACCATTGCTAGTTTGGCGAATGGATACCAATGTATATTTAATCACAGGGAGAAAACGAAAAAAACCGATAGACGGAGTGAAGGACGGAAGGAAGGAAAACTGGAGGAAAAGCAGGGGAGTTAACCAGTTTAGCACAACCACTATGCTGCCCTGCACAGGAGAAGAGGTTGGGGGAGATTGAAAGAAGTGCAAAGAAAGAAAGCAGAGAGGGACACACACACACACACACACACACACACACACACACACACACACACACACACACACACACACACACACACACACACACACACACACGCACGCACGCACGCACGCACGCACGCACGCACGCGACGTCACAGTCGGGCAGTCTTGTGAGGTATACGGCATCACTATCCGTCTGCAGCCGCTCGTGCAAGTCTGTTGTCCTTAGAAATTTTAACGATGCCTTCGTTGCTTTAGTTCTCGATGACTTTTCGGGATGACATTCGAGTATAGTTGCCAGCGACATCGGTCTGTGGTCAAGACGAGCTGGAGCGACTGAAGACTGAGTGAGGACAACACAACGCTGACGTACCTTTCCGTTAGTAAAGCGTGTCATCTCCGTACCTTGAAAAAAAAAGAATAAAAGAAATCAGAAGAGCAAATGCAAAACAAAAGTAGAACTCGCGTATAGTCGTGCTGTTGCAGCCACGAATCCATGCGAACGCGCACGAATATCCGTCCTGCCGATGGAGCCTTCATCTTGTGTAGGCACGTGCTCGAAGTCTCCTTCGAGTGGTTAATTTTTACTCCATCACCCTGCATTGCATGACGCTCCTTCCACCGAGACACCAATGTTTTTCCTCTCAGCTCAGGAGGAATGCGAAAATGACCTCCCCGAAAGCGCGGGACATAAGGAGAGCTCGTGAATAAATGATGAATGGGCGGCTTTATCCTTCTAGGTCTAGGTGTTATCCTTTGTAAGAGAATGGCGACGACAAGTAGGTACATTGTCAGGAAGTGTAAACTTCACTTTAGATGTTTTGCCTACGCACCATTTCTTCCCTCCAGGTGTCCTCTTTCTTTTTTTCCTTAAACGCTGCAGAATACTTAACCTACATCACTTTTTTTTAACTTTTCACCGTATTACACAGAGCCCCGTGTTTTCTTTTTGCTCTCTGGTACGGGCTGTAGCATCTTTGTGTGTCCTTAGCAGCAATGAGAAGTGCGCAATTTTTTCTTTTAACTGTCTTGCGGAATTTCCCAGTCTTTAATTGTGAAGAACGTTCTGCTCAAAAGCTATGTTTTTCGCCTGCCAGAAACGTTTAGGTTACAAGTTCAAAGACTGGGTGTGCGAACAGGGACACAAGACAGAAGTCAAGACACCAACGCCGTCTCTTGTGGTGCCCGTCTCTTGTGACGACCAGTCTTTTAACATGAGTACGTACGAACTAGCTCAGTTCTCTGTTGTTTTAAGTTAGAATAAAAGCTTCCGCAACATGCTGCATCATCCATTGGTCTCCTCTGACCTTCAAGCTACATTTTCTCTTCCCAAGTGCACACGCTTTCCGCACGATACGTCCCGATGGCGATGCGGCACTCTCGGTCGACTGGCACGGGCAGCAACAGAGGCAGACGTGCGCCTAATTAAGGAGGGGCGGTATCGTAACGGGAACAAAGTGAGCACGCGGGAGGTACCTCTTTACTGTTTCTTTCCTCCTACGGTTATTACTCTACCACTTCTTTCCCCGCCAGAAAAGCTGACGTTGATTGATCCATCGGGCGTGCCTGTCGACTCGCTCGTGCACCAACGAACTCTTCTCCCATCGTCACAACGCCCCTCGATGCTCTTGTACGTCACACACCGCTGAACGTGGGGTCGCCACGACTCTCGCAGTGTTGCTTTAAATTTTGTTTGTTACACTCACTGTGAATGCGTACTTTCTCTCACTTAGTCTGTATAAAAGGAAAGAAATTACTTACATATACCTATGTTCTTTGTTTTTTTTTCTGTCGTTTCGTTCGATGTTACGTTTGTTTAATTGTTTTATTTTATATAAGCTTAGCCAGCAATATTCTCTTACTCTGGTTATTGCTTTCAGTTTTCTCTCTTCAAACTTTAGTTGAACGTTCAAAGAAATTTCATAGGCTGTCTGCAGCTACGGTATAACGTTGTGGGATGTTTTGTTTAACTAGCTTCGGCCCTTGTGCGTCTTCTCAGTCCATATATGCACCGTTCACGAAGGAGCCAAGTGATTGGCTGAGCTATACTCACCAGAGCAGGAGCGAAATGTGCTACGTTCTATGTACGATAACGTCATGGAATAGGGTGCTATATATATGTATAGTCCATCACCCTTCAAGCTATTATCGTTCACAAACGTAAGGGCCCTAATGACAGCTGGAATGTTTCGTAAAAACAAAGCCATCACCAAATCACATTTGTTTTTCCTATTTTGCGAGCCGTCGAAAATATATACCAAAGGTCCCGACACCTCTGAGATTCTTCATAAAAAACTATAAGATATGAGATGAACTCATGATTAAAGGGACACTAAAGAGCAAAACAATTTTTCTCGCATTAGTAGAGTAGTCTTCCACGATACCAAAAACACCACGCTGGCTGCGAGAAGACGCTTAATAAGCAAGAAAACGCGCTAAAACAAAATACAGGTGGCGACGCCACCTTGGAATTCCCGCATCATTTGCCGTGACGTCACATATTTTTGACGGCGCCTGCTTGGGCCTAAGAAGTTTCTAATCGGTTAAATCGAAGTACATTGTCCTCTGAGGGAGCCAGAGACTTGACATAACGAGTATGTGGAAATTTCGTCGAGCCAGTGGCGCCAAAATACGTTAAATGCTCTTTGAAATCTTTCACGTCACCAATTACAAAGTTCGGCGCGAAATTTAAAAATGAAACTTTGAACTTGGTTTTCTCCTCTAATAATAAACCTATGGTGGTGAAATAAACTACACAAGAGTTCTCCGAGCACACTTTATCAATCTATACCAATTTATTGTTTCTCTTTAGTGTCCCTTTGAGGCGAAAGCCTTAGATGCATTATCAAGTGAAAACTAGCCGTCGGCGTCGCCGGCGGCGTGAACAGGACTAATGCAAGAAACTCATCACGTGATGACGGCCCAGATCGCCAAACTTGTGGCGTCATCATGATATCACTATGATGTTTCATGACGTAACGTCACACGAAGAAGCCATCACTCGCTTGGTGAATCTTGCACCGATCACGGAGGCAGTGCAAAGCCACGTTAAGTGCTGAAGGCTTTCGTAAAGTGGCGGGGGAGGCGCAATATATTGACTGAGAAGTAAAAGAAGGTGATAGCTTTAGGCTTCGAGTCGTCATTGGCGAATGCATAAGGGACCCTGTGAGTTTCTTTTTTTATCTTTTTGAAGTCAGGAGTCTTAATTATTAACTTCTTTTTAATTGTATGCCTATATGGTGAGCGTCAATTGTGCGTTTAATAAATACCACGGTTGACAAGGCCCGCATGTTTCGTTTTTCGTTTTGCAGAAAGTGCTAACGAGTAATCAGTGATCCATGAATCACAAGCGTGCTAGCTTTGCGCTTATAGCTCCAGGTGAAACAAATATCTAGTAATTATTATGAACTGTTGTTTTACAATAATTCAACAGTAGGTATTGCTTATTCCTTTCGCTGATGCCACTATCAAGATTTCTTGCGAATACTCGCTCAGTTTCGGCCACGGTGGCCACATATCTAATGGGGTGGAATGTAAAACTATGGTGCAGTTGGATTTATGAGCACAATAAGGAAGACCAGGTGATCACTATTATTCCGTAGCTGTCGCGCGCGTCTCACTTAGGCCGTGGCATTACAACGTCAAACCTCAGAAGAAACTGCAATAGCTGTCACATCCGTCGCAGCAGCCTGACAATACATAAAAACATTGCCACCTCGCAATGTTTCTCTTTTAGCTCACGAGTAGCTCGACGGCTGTCACTAACGCTAGAAACCATTTTTCACGATAAATGCTGTTAGTATATCTTGCATGACTGCATCCCAAACAGCATAGAGTTTCCTAAAATTAACTAGAGGGGACTCTGGCGCTGCGATCGTTCAGCCACCATGGGAATGATGGGTAGTACACGGATTTGCCTAGTCTTCGTACTTGCGGGCTTCGAACGCACTTGTGGCTTTGTTTATTGCTATGTTTTGGTTTTCTTTCGGATAAAAGAATGGATCGTTGTGAACTTCATCACCAGATTTGAATTGGTGAGCCTAAAAAGGTTACAGTGGTGAAGTGGAACTGCTGACTTTAGCTGAACTTCGTTTTGCGACAAAGCGAATGCAGGCAACGCGGAGCCAAACGGAGCCGAAAGAACGAAGTTTAGACAAATCCGTGCACTATCCATCATTCCCAGGCTGGCTGAAGCGCCATGCGTTGCAGCTCCCATAGACAATAGCGCCAGAGTTCCCTCTAGTAAGCATTGTAGGAAACTCTATGCAAAATAGTTATCGAAGTAACGCCGCGAGTAACTCTAGCGAATCTGCCGCAAAATCGAGATGTCGCCGCGTATATTCGCCACTGGTAGTCTCCTTGGGTGGTTATTAAACGTCACGTCTTTTGCACATTTATTCAACTAGGCAAGAAATATCGTGGCTATGGAAGCGTCAGCTGTTACTTTAGATATGCCATACGTCACTTCTTCCAAGCTTTCCTGTTTTAAACGAAACTGGTTTCAATAAACAGCGATCTAGTAGTGAGGGGCCGAATTCACAAGACTTCTCTTTCGTAAGTGCCTTTTTCCATTGGTCAGCCTGCTTCGGTGATGATGTGTCCGGCACCGTGATTGGCTGGAATGTTGTCTGACGAAAAATTTTAGTGTGAGACGTTTTTTATGAATATGGGTCACGGACTCTACGAGGGGTAGAACAATGTATAAATCAGGAAGTCGTGTGAATAGTAAACCCGTTAGGTGCTGTGCCCCTCATCACCTAAATTAGCCACGGTCAAGGGCACTGATAAATGAGCGGTCATTTTTGTCACGAGCTTTTCACAACGTTTATCTGATTAGCTTACACCAGCTTTAGCTTACACCAGATTAGCTAACACCAGCTTTACTTGACACCTGCAGCGCCACGCCATTTTAGTGATCGTTTACGCTCCACTCGGCTGGTGCAACAAAGGTTACTTATTTCTAGTACCTGAAAAGTAAGGCCTCCTGCTGTCGCGACACGCGTCCTTTTAAACTTCGAGGTTATATGTTCATTGAAGAGGGCTCCGCAAGATCCCTCCTCAACATTCCCTGCACTTTAATTAGTCGCAATCTTTTTTAAACGCATTTGGGCTACGGTTCGACCTCGAAAAGAGGGTTTGATCACAGAATATCGCAGCCCTTCCTCCGAAATGCAGAGCCCATTTGCAAGCGCACCACTCAATGAGCATCGCAATGTTTTTTTTTTGTTTTTTAATAAATGTGTTTAAGGAGAGGTTGCGTGACTCCGGCTACTCCCTTACTTTACGTGATAGTTTTGATCGCGAAGTTCTCAATAATCACAAAACAGTACAAATTCACACATGTATGGATATTCACGTATACCTAATCTGTACCCAGTGAAGAGTTTTAATTTTAAAAATACTGGACCACAGGAAAGAAATTTTTATTGTGTCAGGCACGTTAGCTATAAAATACATGTATTCATAAAACTACATATTCGTGGCTCGTAAGGTCAGCATGCTGTCAGAATACGCTACCACGAAAGTGTTATTTCAACCAGGCCATTGTAGTTTGACTTAAACTCGAAGCTGCATTCATAAAGTTGCTAACCCGCAACCAACCGAGCACTTCGCTCGGTTTCTCCGATGTTAGGCAGTGCTCACAGTGTGGCTGTCATGTCGTATACGAGTAAAAGGAATAGAGAAATAACGTAACCTCTTTTGATTCGCTTACGGTCACGAAAAAAAAAAAAAAAAACGGGCCAAAGAAGTAAATATGCGAGTTCGGTCGTCCTGCTGCCCAGAGCTATCTTTAGCGCACGATTCCGAGGTCCTGGAAGCGGCTTTGTCAGACGAGAAAGGAAGAGCGGCAGAGGTCGTTTTCGTTATAGACGGCCTACACGAACCACCGGCGACGCTGCACCGACCATTCCTTTATCCCTCGATTTCGCTTCGCGGCTGCTTTACCTTTACAGCTCCCCGTTTTTTCCTGGCCCAAAGCGAAGCCGCTTTGTGTGGCCAGGTTGGGGCTAAGTGACGGCCTTGTCTCCGCCCCGTATTTTCACTTGCGCCTGGCTGTCTTTCCCGCCTCGTCCTCCTTACGTCACCGTTTTTACGTCTCAAAGTCTCCGCCGAAAGAAAGAAAGTAAGGGCGGTGACTGCACGGTGACGCGGCTACTATGGTCTGGGAAAGTTTATGGCGCCACCGAAGGTCTTCCTCTGCTGCCTTTTGTATCGAACGCCCCTAGCGGATCGAAGCTGCCAGGTTGAGCCGGCGTCGTTTACGACCTTTGCTCAGCACCGCCACCTCTGATGAGCGCTGAAAGAGAGGGCCGAGGAGCGCGGGCGCGAAAGGCGTGCGCATAAATCTCCCCAATAAATCAGGCCTCGTTTGTTTGGAGAGGCGATTTGCGACGGCGCGTGTACGCGCACACGAGCGGAAGAACACACGGCCCGGTGCTTTGTACGCACTTCTTCCGCATTCTCCATAGTTTCCGAGGGTTCCTCTCATCTCCAAGGTTTCTTCTCCTCCATGGACGTCTTTTGTTTGTGAGTTCTTCATTACGTTGCGCGTTCTTCTTTCACAGGACTTCACGTGCTGCTGTAGCGTAGCTGGGGCAGGTGGTACAAGCCAGCTTCGATTTGACACGCAGTTCGCAAATTTAGTTGTAGAGTGGCACTTATGAGAACAAGAGAGCGGAGCGTCTGTGAATGCGCGTTCTTTCGCTGAGAACGCCTTCGGACAAACGCCTTTAGTGCAAAGCCTCATCGTCACCGTTCATCATTCTCAGCCTGTTTTTATGTCCACTGCAGCACGAAGGCCTCTCCCAATGATCTCCAGTTTGCCCTATCCTGTGCGAGCTTATTCAATTTTATCCCCGTGAACTTCTTCTGACATTTAAGCGCGGGAAGCACGTTTATTTGTATCCGTTTTCTTGTTACAGCTTATACATTCGTGCTACGTACACTGCCGAGCCTCACTCCTCTTTTGGTGCGAGAGCATTAAAGGGCTTATTGAGTGAAAAAGCCGGCGTTTGTAGCCGCGAAATGGCGCCTAAGTTTCCATTGGCTGCGTCACTGCATCACGTGCGTGCCTCGACGAAGCAGAGCGGGCGAAAGGGAGCACTTATCTGCTTCCTGTATCACCTACTTAGATCAGTTGACAATGAAAGGTGTTACAAATTACAGCCAAATCTGAATTGCACGTTTATTCCCTGGTCAGTTTTCCTTTCCTCTGTTGTATTAACAGCGGCTTACTATGATGGTAAGAGATGGTTAAATACTGTATTGCATTTATTGACATATGAAAAACAAATATAAAACTGGAGCGGTTCGTTTGAAATGAATAATAAATGAAATTTTTTGCTACGAAGGTTTTTTATCATTTTTTTTAATTAGGAGTCATTTATGTTTCCGCCACGCACGCCTAAATCCAAGCAAGGACTTTTGCTTAATGGGACACGTGACGACGGTAAGCTTTAATATGTCCTTAAATAAAAGGCGTAGACAACATGACGTGCCCCCCCCCCCCTTTCCGCCAAAAAAAAAGATGTTTAAAAAGAAAGTTCATCACAGCTTGTCAAAATAATAGCTGTGCGGCGGCTTATCAATATTTCGTCCTGTTTCTTTCAAGTATTCAAGTTAGTTTATTTTTAGCCGGATTTGTGTCACGGCTGACCCGCCAACTGGTCAAAATGTAAAAGCCCACTTCGGCGCAAAATGCTTACGTGTGAAACGTAAATTACAAAACGAGACGGTCTCTCTTAGTTTCTCGTTTATTGTGAAATTCGTTTTTCATTACTACGAGCTTCCTGTGTGCTTTTTTTTTATTGTTCCCGTTATTTTTCTGTAAGGGTAAAAATTTCTTCATTTTTCCTGCTCGCTTACTTTTCTGTGAAATATAATGTGTTTTCTTTTTTAATCTTTCACCGCTGCGGCCTGGCGGACAGCTTGTCTGCCTCGGCGGTTTCCTCGTAACGAAATCCTTCTTTACTCTAATGAACTTTTCAGCGTGCTCCTCTAGCGCGTCCGGCCCAGGCGCCCAAAACGCATGTCCATCTTCGGGCTGGAAAACCGCGAAGGCCCATTGCGAAAAACCCCGAATTCTATCCGAGCCTTTTACGCTGTAATCTTCTGCATGTTTTCTCTCTCTCTCTTTCACTCTCGGTTACCAATTTATTTTTTTATTTTTCTTTCATTTTCATTTCCCAATTCGGAGCGTCAAAAACAGCGTGCCCGTTTCAACAAGATCCCGCGGGTTACTTTTTTTTCTTTTGTTTGTTTTTCTACAGGGGTCTTACTGAACAGCACTCGTGCGCTTAGCGTCTCTTATTTTCAGCACCTAATGATATTCTGACAACAAGAAGTAACCCCATAAGAATGCAATAGTTAGATATATAACGGCAAAAGAAAACGTATATTTACTACTTTCGAGGCATTTCCGGCACAAGCAGCATGTCTGCCTAAACCTAAGCACCGCGTCTTCCCCTTAGTGATCGTCTTTTTTGTGGCTCTGCGCGCCGTAACATGACAATATTTTTTACGCAACCTCAACCTCTTCACAATATCGTAAAACGAGTTGTTTACGGAATGTAATAAGTAATTTACACGACCGTGTATTGACAAGGACAAGAAGCAGTATGAATGTGGAGTATCAATTTTAGTTATTGCTCAATGAGCCAGCTAAAAATACAAGAAAATGCGAACATAAGGAAATGACCTGCGACATGGGCTCGATAATCGCATTATAGCAAAAAAAAATGTTTTCTCCTTTATTATCTGGGCCTGTATTCGCAAAAAAGTCTTAAGCTAAAAATTTTCGTAAGAGAATATTTCAGCCAATTACGATGGGGGACACATCATTAGTGAAGCCGGCTGACCTATGTAAAAACGTTCTCACGAAAAAGAAGTTTTGTGAATTCGGCCCCTGATCCGTGTAAGAACACTTAGGTTCTTCTGGGGTTCTTAGATCCTTCGTTGGGATTCTTGGCGTGTTCGCAAAACGCTTACTGCTTGCGTCAGTCCCATCTCGTGCATTCATCATCGATATGTGAGGTCTGCACCACTACTTGCAGTGATGTTGAAGAACTAGAAGACTATCCGGTAAGTATATATGTGAATACGTCTAGCAGTTTAAGCGAGATGGCAAAAGAGAGCGTTAAACGAAAAGTCAGACAGTCGGAGACTATTTGTTGGATAGATGCAATGTAGAAAACCGGCTCTGAGTAACAACCGAAAGGGTAAAGACGAAAAAACGACGAAGACATTTTCTTGCAATTCAAAGGGAAGCGCTTTACTACTTGAAGCCGGGTCTCTTTGCCTTAGAACGCGTAGTTATGAAGCGAGGTTAAGTAAAGAAGAATAACCTATACGTGCTGTGGCGAAGATAAGGAAGCGATGAAGCACGTTTTAATTGCATGTGAAAATATTCACATTCAATTTTGCCTACTCTGATTTGTGATTTATGCGTGTTCTGTCGATCCCATTAAACATATTGTGTGTTGTTTTTTTTTCAAATTAACACATACATATTATATATCTAGTTTGCTTGGTAACAGCAACATTGTTACGGAAATGTAAGGCTGTTAAAATAATATTCATAATTAGAGGCCAGATTTTTAGGCATCGAAAAAGTTCGTTTTAGGTGCCAGAAATAGGCAGGCAAGACAACGCTTTAGGCCTCCAATATCGTAAGTATAGGCACAATAAACTTTCACACAAATGCAAATAATTTTAAACAAACACCTGCGTGACCTCTATCTACAACAGGAAAACAAAAACGTTATTGCTTAAGATGGCACAAAGGCGCCAACAGTTAAACATAACCATGCGATTGTTCGTGGTCCCGAACGGTTCGCAGAACATGGTCTCTCCCGTGTTGTGCACTGTGAGTCAAGTGTCCACTGTCGAATCAATATACTCTAGGGTGTCTTTTCGGCATGACTGAGAAGGGCACAGCAGGAACAGATAGCCAGATCGCTAAAAGACCAGAAGGGAGGGATTCCCCCTATTGGCCGGGTAGAATCGCGTAGAGCCAATTTCTCCCTTGGCAGCGAACCACTGGCGTGGCCAGGCCGGCGGTTCTGGGGGGCACCCCCCGAAACTTTTCAGTTTTGCATGTGTATATATACACGCACACATACAAACGCAGGCACTAACATACATAAAGTATCGTTAAACGCCACCCCCCCCCTCCCCAAAAACATTTCTGGCTACCCTACTGCAGTGAACACCATAAAAAGCAAATTAAAAACAAAAGCTGCGTGTACATCACATCTTTCACTCTTTTTTTGCTCTTCCCTCTCCTTTCTGCTGACGGCTTTCCGCGGATTCGCATTCGCCAACCACTCGTGTCATGTCAGCGCGGCGGCGAATGCTCGCCGGCGTGTCCCACTTCACTGCCTCTAGCGGTTGTTTCCGGGAGTTGGTTGAACTAGAGGACTAGGTTGAACCCCATAGAGTTCCGAACAGTCAATGTTGCGCGGTAGCATAAACAACGGTCTCAAGCTGCACCCGGGAGCGAAACTTGAGGCTAAATAGTGTTCATATAAGCGCCAATTTTGAAAATAGGCATTTACATGCATTTGTAAGCGTTTAGGCATGAACGCCAAAAATAGGCATTTATAGGCACTATAAAAACCCTATAAAAACCCTTCTTAAACTCTAATTCATGCTTATATATCAACATGGCGCAATAGCAGTGCAAGGAAAAAAAATAGGTATTTGTTTAAAATCCAGTCTCTATTCATAATTTCTCGTATTTTAGGTGCCAAAACCGCGGCATGATTATGAGGCGCGACGTAGTGCAGGACTTCGGAAATTTCTACACCTGGGGTTCTTTAATGTGCAGAGACATCGCATAGTACATGGGCCTCCGAGCATTTCGCGTTCATCGAAATCCCACCACTGCGGTGGGATCGAATCCGCGTCCTTCGGCTCAGCAGGCGAGTACCGAAACCAATGTACCACCGCGGCGGCTGCAGCATGCTGTTAAGTTAACCGACGTCCGACAATCCAAAGGTCATTCCTATTGTATTATTTTTCTTTAATTATTTGCAAAAGTGGTGTCTCGAAGTATAAGAGACCAGCAAAATGCAAAAAAAAAGAATGAGAGGATGAACCGCAAGAATATTTCTTTGTAAAAAACTGCCGGGTGATGAAGGAACGTGTGAAAGTAAAAGCGACCCTGTGTATTTGTTACAACGCCGTTGGCTTCGCGCTGGTCGACACACTTTCGTAGTGTACTCGCTTATGAGAGGTTGGTCGTAAAGCATCCGAGCGGAACACGCCAGAGCTGGGTATCGTGTTCGTAAAATACAGAAGCGCCGCCCTAATAGGGCAAGATTGATTCTGCGTGGTGTCCCGCTCTTGTTCGCGAGCCAACGTCACGTCGCTGCTACAGTTCACTCGCGTCCGTCGCACGCGTCGACGCTTGTTTGCACCTGCAATCGGAGCGACTGCCTCGTTCTCCGAAACGTGGAGGACGTGATGACATGAGTGTTTGTAGAGGCCACACGGCACAACCATGAACTGTCGACAGGCTTTTTCTGAAGAAATGTGTGGCGGCCGTGCCTTATCCAGTGAGACGTCACTATGGGTGTTCGTCAGCGGCAGCGACAGCTCGTCGGACATCCGATTTCTAATGCCGATGAGTGCAGAGTTTCCTGGTTGCGGAGCGCTTTAGATTATCCTGTTCACTTACAATTGCAGTTTAACGTCGCTTTCAGCAACAGGTGGTCTGCTAAATGAGGCGCCATGGAACAGTTTTCCCTCGGAGCCTCGATCAGCCACGTATCTATTCTTTTGTCTAATAAAAGCGGCAAGTTCCATTTCGGGAGCAGTAAACACGCTTTCGTCGCCGAATTTTGACACCGCCTGCATGAACACCAGCGGCTGCGACGTCACAAGATATTGATAACTTGGTTATAATCGAGGGTATAATAAAGTAGTCAACACGTAACCAAGTAGCCAAGACGTAATTTTTTTTTTCTTTTGCTGCCACCGCCCTAAAAAAAGAAGCCAAATTGGATCAAAGTAGCCAAATCTGACAACCCTGCAAGGTTGTAGAGATAACAGGGATAAAATAAGCTAGTTATGTCGATGGGCAATCAGGGGGATAAAATAAGTGAATGCAGCCCAGCGTGTATCCCGTAACGCTTGCATACAGCAACTTTCAATCGTTAATGTAAAGATTAGATAGATAGATAGATAGATAGATAGATAGATAGATAGATAGATAGATAGATAGATAGATAGATAGATAGATAGATAGATAGATAGATAGATAGATAGATAGATAGATAGATAGATAGATAGATAGATAGATAGATAGATAGATAGATAGATAGATAGATAGATAGATAGATAGATAGATAGATAGATAGATAGATAGATAGATAGATAGATAGATAGATAGATAGATAGATAGATAGATAGATAGATAGATAGATAGATAGCGAGTACAATCAAAACTTCTTGCTGTCCTATAGACCAGCAGTGGTATGCTGCGATCGCTGAGTAAACGCGCCCTTACGACAGGTGCACCAACGCCGGCGGAAGGAGGAAGTCCGCCCTCTTGCTTTACATACATAATGGAAGGTCGCGGAATGTGGAACCGTTCAGGCGACCCACTTTTCAGCCTGACACAAGACGAAGGGCGGTGCACTGAAGGACTTCGAACGAAGTTTCGCATTCTTGCATCGACCGAGAAGAGCAAGTGTTCTGTGCCTCTCTCCATTGACCACTTTTGTTGTCATTAGGTTCATTGAAAGCATGCCTGAAGCTTTAGTTTGTCTTTATCTCGTACTTTCGTAAAATGAAAACACACGTGAAGCTACACTCACATTCTGCATCATGGGGCATCGTAATCGTCGGTAATTTCTTTTAACACGAAAGTGTTGTATGCCGGGGTCCACCAAGACTTTCACGCCGTATTTCCGTCACGGAAATACGTCAGCAAAATGAACGCCATCAGATGGCAAAGAAAAGATGCTATAAGTAAAAGTTCCCCTGACAGGAGTCGAACCCACAACCTCTCGGTCCGCGACGATGGCTGGCGGGCGTTTAGCCCACTGAACACATAACGGGGGCTACATGAACGCGCCTTTTATCTTTCATACTTTCCTCGCACAGTGCTCTTGGGTGGATGGATGGATGGATGGATGGATGGATGGATGGATGGATGGATGGATGGATGGATGGATGGATGGATGGATGGATGGATGGATGGATGGATGGATGGATGCTATGAGCGTCCCCTTTATAAAGGGGCGGTGACATGTGTGCCACCAGGGTCGAGAAAAAAACCTTCGTTGCCTCCGCTCCGTATTAGCTACTGCAACGCGCCGTTGCTACGACCATCATGTTCGGAGCATTTCCAATAGAAGTGTAATGTCGTCAACGCTTTAACACACCGCGAGGTGGCGGCCTTAGCCCAACCCTCGCTCATAGTAACCATTCATATCGAAAAATAGCTATCCGACGCTCGCCTGGCTGTCGCACCGCGTTCCCCGATCGCGCTGTGAAAATTTACGGCCAGGCTATAGGGAAGACACGACGCTCGTCGCGTTTCTCTTCGCGTTTCACGACACTTTGAAGGAGTGCATATCGAGTACCAGTGTTTACTATGTGCTTGCTGATGCCATCTTTGCGCGGGATTCACCATATGCAGTGTCAAGGCATATCTTGACAACTTCAGCTACCGCAAAGGTTCAATCATGATCATGAGCGTTAGTCGTCGGTACGGAGATGTGCCACTAGGCGTCAACGTGGGGGCATCCACATCAAGTGGTGCTATATCTGCCAAAGAACAGTAGACATTGTACAAGCTCTCATATACCAGTGTACTATAAACAATCAACCACTTCTGTGACGACACGCTGCACTTTCGTGTCGTGCCGATTCCTATGACGGAGGCATCAGCCACCTTTTTACATTTTTACTCACTCGAACTTCGCAAAGGCAAAGTTGACGCGCAGCTCGCGCCGCTCACGTGAAATTTTCTGGACCTCACAATGCGACCTTGAAACATACAGATCTAAGGATTGCGCCTTAAAAATGTTGTGGCAGTGGCATTTGAACTCTGGGCTAGTAATGAATCTCTAAACCACTACGCTGCAGGCGATTGCAGTTATTTTCTTTTGTTATTACCTCGTTCCGGTTACACGCGCACGAGCGTTTTGCAAAACGAGGACAGTTTAAACGGGCCCAAAACCACCCAGACGTCGAAATATAGTGTGGTGTTGCAGTTACGCACAAGCCTTCAACAAACACGTAGCCGTGAGAATATTTCGCAACGATGCCGTAATAGAGGAGTAACGTATGTTTGATGACCCCCGCTCGCTTCGCTTTTTCCTTCGCTAAGCTCCGTTCATCGGTTCGTCCCTCCTCCTGGATGAGTGCTCCTCCTGCCAGTGCGAGGAGGAAGAGCGGCGAGCGCGCGTATCTGTGAGCAGACAAACAGATCCTTTTTAATTGACCAGACGCGAGTGGCGACGTCACGCCCAACGCTGGGGACACCGAAAGGCCCGGAGAGGACAAGGGAGCTTTGTGTGTGTGTGTGCGTGCGTATGTGTGTGTGGGAGGGGGGACGGGGAGAGCACGCGGCTCGGAGTGCAGCCGCGTTTGGCATTTTTTATCTTGACAGCATTCTGTACTCAATGCGCGCGTTTGCGGTTTACTTCAAATGTGAAAAAAAATTGGCAGATCCCACGTACCGTGAGAGTCGATGTTATGCGAAGTATGCGGCGGGTAGGTGACTGTGGCGTAACTTTTTTTACTGGGCGACACGTTACAAAATGACGCTAATTATTCGTATAAATTTTATACGCACACATATATATGTTGAAGAGCCGCATATGTGTAATATAACCAGTTGTTTACGGTTGGGTAACGCTGGCAATGGCAACGTGGGTATTACCAACACCAGAAGCGATAAGCTGATATGTAGTGTTACACGTGTCCCGAGTACGCACGTACGTTTCACGAACCCGTGTGCATGTGTGCAAGACGTTCTTGACAGTTCTTGAACAAGGGAATCATCACCGTGATCACTGAGCACCAGCAGCTTGTCATGACTTGTTATAGGATGCGGTCGTGATTGTGGTGATGAGGGGTCCATGTGTAGTGAAGTATGTGGTATAGTAGAGCTTTTGGAATTCGTGGATGCCTCGGTCATTTCGTCGACAAATTGTCTGTCGACAGAGCCGGCGACATGTCGGAACCTGAAGCCACCCTTCGCGTTGTTGAGGTATAGGCCGTCGAGGCTGGTAGGCCTGGATAGTGCTACGTAGGCCACCATCAGTGGATGGTGTTTGTGCGTACTCGTAGACTACCTGGGCGTATGTGGCATACGTAGCCTAGTCTACAAAGCGGCTGTCAATCAATCTGGTATCATCCTCGGTCAGCATGAGGCCATCGCCCAGCCTCGTAAGAAATGAAGAGGAGACTGCGTCGTTCTGGTGGACGAAGTGCACATTACGGTGCGGTGATGTGGATATCATATGTAACTTTCGTTAATGTATTCCTTCGGGGTCGAGCAATGCTTCAATATAGCTTGCTGAATAATAGGAATACAGACGTAATGTTTATTAGACTGCTATAAAAGCGGAGCCAACACTGGAACCACAGAAGTTAATTTGATATGACGACTGTATCGTAGAGTACACATCGTAGGAGTATCATGTAGTGTTCATTGCTTTCTTGTAAAATTAAATAGCCAGCACCACAACCACAATTGACGTTGCACCGATATTACGCCTGCGTAGGCTGTTTTTCCAAAGCAATTTATAGACCTGGCGTGGCTCAGTGGTAGAATACCTGATTGCCACGCAGAATGCTTGGGTTCGATTCCTGCTGGGATCGTGATTTTCATTTTTTCCATTCGTTGAGTCAACGCTGCCGATGTTGGTTTTCTTTATCGCTTTAGCATTTAGGTTACCAATGTCTGTTCTCACCCATCCTGGGTAGATATAAACTGTCAATCACCTGTGGCGCATACCCGTACACCGCGGCCCGTGGTAAACGGGTATGTGCCACACGTGTCTAGTGGAAAGGGTTTGATGACGTACGCCACAGGATTTTAACGTTATTCATGTCATGACCCGGCAATCATGCTCGTGAAATCCTCTTACCCTCCCATGCAAATTTTGGTCTACACCAAGTTAAGGAGGCGATCATGACAGCGCCCAGACGTAAGCGGCTAGATAGATAGATAGATAGATAGATAGAAACGCTCAAAGTGCCAGAGGTTCGCTAAGAAATGCTTCGCATTTAAAATTGTCGGAGGTGGTTCAGGGGCTCTTTAAGAACTGTCGAGCACGCCAGTGCGTCGAGACGCTGGGCGTGTTTTCACAACAATGACGACATGTCGTCGAGTCGGCGTTTAATCCAATGTGGGGGCAGTCATGTACAGTCGCGCTCAATATGACTTGCAACACTGGAGCGCGTGGCCTCGCAACCTCAAAAGTTGCGCATTGCTTCAGCGTCACCTCATTTCCAGAACCAGGAGATATTTTCTTTATTGGGAATCATCCCCAAGCGCTAGAATGGCATTTATTTCATGAAATAAGGGCTAGTTCAAGCCATGCGCAATCTTTGAGCTCATGAGGCCACGCGCTCCCGTGTTGCAAGTTATATTGCGCGCAACCGTATTTCACCAATAACCTTGCTATATGCACTGACTGTTGTAATTGTGGTTAGATGGCTTCTAAAAATGCTTCAACTCGGGATAATTGGGGTGGCTTACTGAGTGATGGGCAAAAGATGTCCTTTAGAGGTGACAGAAGAACAATCACAAATAACACAAAATGCAAGGTTCGTCTCCGTTTTGTGTTATTTGGGATTGTTTTTCCGTGTCCACCCTTGCAGGGCATCGTTCACCTAACTACTGGATAGCGCAGGTTCGACACAGGGCATTGAAAGAAAGAACGCTGAAGCGCAGGACAAGCGCTTCAGTGTTTATTGTTCAGTGCTTCAGTGTTCTTTCGTTCTTGGTCCTGTGTCGAATCTGCGCTGTCCATTATTTAAGACTATGAACCAACTAACCCAGCTACGAATTTTGTGAGAGAGACCCTGCGACAAAAATTGAGCGTGTCGTTTTCATCGCTTTATCTGGAACTGTGGAATGCACCGATATCGTTGCGCAAGGGGCAACGCCAAACACAAAGCTGTTATAATTTTATTTCAACGGAGAAAACACTTCGGTTTCGGAATAGAGCGACACACAACGGCTATTTTTGTGATCGGAAGTCAGGCCTCATCATGTGGGAGTGACGACATTGGCCGGCCGTTTTGATTGGTTTGACGCGACAAGTCGCAGGTAATATTCCTATGGTCCCAGCTAGGTCACACTATCGTGCGCTAAAAATTATAAAATTGATCTTTATACTTCATCAAATGCAGATGAATTTGCGTTTTTAAATACGAAGTTTTGGAAGAAATTGCAGAACGACGCTAGGTGCTCTGCACAACGGCTACCACGAGGCGACACTTCCGGTATGTCTCTTTGAGAGGAGCGCGGTGATTGGAAAGGCGAATAACGTCAGCGGGAGAGTGAAATGCGAAAGGGAACATTTTTTCTCGTCATCTGTAGGAGTTTTGAAGTTCGAAGGCTAATTCGTTCCTCGTCTTGAGTTCCGCTGCTCACACCAGTGTTAGCTGTGAACCAAGTAGCTCCTGTGAATACCGTTTTGCTGATAATTTATCTTGCTTTCGTCTCAGTATTCAGCACTACACACAC